>NC_058407.1:91433243-91526038 GCF_002201575.2 Neomonachus schauinslandi | reverse complement strand
CCACTCCAGCAACCCTCAGTTTGTTTCCTGAGATTAAGAATTCCTCATATCAGTGAGGTCATATGATACATGTCTTTCTCTGATTGACTTGTTTCGCTCAGCATAACACCCTGGGAGCAGGAATTTGGTGGTCACGTTTCACGTTGGGATTGGCTGTCAGTTTCCTGGCTACAGCTTCTGTCCTGACGCTGGGTGGCGTTATCGCCTTACATTTTTCCCTCTTCGGGCGCATGCTGCCCCCACCCGTCCGCAAAAGTGGGTGCAGGTGGTGACTCCTCCCCGTGGGATGGCTCTTTTTTCTTCCTCCGGCCTCCTCCCCACTCACACATCTATAGAACGCCTGTGTCAGCCCTACGGAATTCAGGGCTCGGAATGAACTCTAGGAGCATCCAGCCGCTCCCTCGAGGACATCTTGTAGGATTATTTCCTGTCGCACATTTTTCGTGACCGGTTCCAGTTTTCAGTGACTCATAGATCCTCAAATACTTCCCCTGGGAAATACAACTCCACCGTATCAGAAAATAGAGTCAGCCAATGCTTCCTGAGGGGTACTGTGCACATTTTTCTTTATTGAATCGTATCCTCATTCCCTTTCCACCCCACAACAGTGAACAATTCTTTTCCCTTCTCTGTGTTTACACCCCTCAAATACTTGCAGACACTTCTCATATCCCGCTTGAGTCACCGTTTGGCACAGTCTGATGTCTTTGGTTTTTATTGCCTCTGCTCATAAACTGCACCCCCTGTGTCTTAATAGGCTGAAATTTGCCTTCTCCGGGGAAAAGGGGATGGGAGTGGCAGAGTCTTGAGGTTATATGAAGAGGCCTGGAGGTAGATTGAAAGTGAAGCAGCTTTGGGGTCTCTCACTGACTCGGACCCCTTCCAAGACACTTACATACTCATCACTTTGTATTAGTTTTCTTAAAGAGAGCCTCCGAAGTTATATTCTTTGAGGCCTCCCCAAAGCCTGAATCTATCCCTTCAGAGGCCGTGCGTTTTGCATGGCTGGGCTGGCTGGCCGGCTATTAGCCGTGATCCATCTTGAGGACAACCCCTGTCACCATGGACCCTATGCCACAATGTCTAATTTCCTTTTTTTTTTTTTTTTTTGATGAAACATGAGTTTCTCTTCCTGGCATCCCACTCACTTCCTTTCGTTATAATTTAGGTATGTTTATATTTTTTCCTTCTTCTCTTTCCTCCCTTAGAACAGAAAAAGCAATTGCTAGTCAATGCAACATGAATATAATTAGGTTGGGCTCAGAAGCTCATGACTCAGGCCAGACACAAAGATTCCGTATCTCGAAACAGTATTTGGTACGCTGGACTGTTACCATGTCAGGATGATTCCCCGCCCCCGGACATATATGTGACTCAGCGTTTCTGACATCACAAAGCCAAGGCCTGGGACTAACCTGTGCTTGCCAGGGTCCTCAGTGACTATACCCTGCACTGTACCAAATCATATTTACTAAGCATACACAAAGAGAAACAGTGGTCTTGGGACACCCACACAAAGTTTGTAAACAGGAATCCAATTTATTACTTTGTGAATACACGGTAGATTAGACGTGATTAAAACAATGGGTAAGAATGCTGAGCCAGAGCAGATTTCTTTTGGCATAGCACTTGCCTCATGGCAAAGCCTGGGGCGAAGGGATTTGGGGTTTGTTAGTTTGTTTTTTTCCCCATTATCAATAGAGGCATCTTCTCCTAAAATAGGTTCCTTTGCAGCCCCCCCTGCCCCGCCCCCCAGCAGTAGTATCTCTGTCCTTTGCCCTGGAGTCAGATTTCTGACCCATGCCTCATAACTAATTCCTTTCTGTTACTCAGCACTCAAAAAGCTGGAGTGGGACGTGAGTGTTTCTGCTGTCCCTGGCTCTGATCTACGGGCCCCTGTTCTTTGTTCCTGCATGTTCCACTGTGTGCCTTTCTCATGCAGCCCAGAACATGGAAGCTGCTAGCTACAGGAGCAGCTGTGTTTTACTCATGGTTGATCTGCAGAGCCTAGCACTTTCTAACATGCAGGAATGAGTGAATGAAGTTTGTAATGGAAACCAGGCTCAGAATACAATTAAGAAGCCTATGAGTGAAGAGAAGATGTGAATAGAGAAAAGTGTTAAAGGACATAGCAATTCTCCTGATTCACCCACATAAGAGCAGTGAGAAGGTAGAAGGTAGAAGGTCCGCAGATCCACAGACACACCCTGTGCCTTTCTACACAGATGCACATCGAACAGATCCTCTGCCAATACATTTCCTCCCACCTGTGGAAACATTCCTGTTTTTTGATGAGCGAAGCCCAGAAAACAGCAATGATCTCATGAACGAGTATTATCTTTAGTTCACAGAGACCAGGGTACAAACAGATTGCTTAAAAGCCAGTGACAGATTGGAAATGCCACGTTCCTTTCCCAAGCTCCAGGATTCCCTACTGATTAGAACACTTTGGATGACCTATCTCGAACCATCTGAGATTTTCCAGCTCCATAATTTTTGTTTCAGTGCCTCATGTTTGACTCATTCACTGATGAAGGTAAGGAAGGTCTTCACACATTTTGATCTTCCTCCCAGCCCGGAAGGGTAGAGTAAGGCCACAAAAATGCCCATGCTGAGTGTCCAAAATATCAACACCAGTATGGGACACTCAGCTCTGGGATTTCTGGGCTTTCAGGTTAACCTCCACTGCAACAGTGTTTCATGTCCACAGGGCCCCCAAACAGAGGCGTGTAGAACAAGAACGACTCCTTTCTTTCTAACATGGGTCAGGAGTTCTGGGAACACTTCTACTTCTGTTCCGCGGGAAAGACTGAAGAAAAGCACTTTGGGGCCTCTCCTCTCTGTCGCCTTTCCCTTTCCGCTGTTAGTGGAATTGTTAGAGGGCTTTTGCTAATGCAGGCATTTCCAGGAGAGGAAGCCGCCTTTCTTCCCTGCCCCAAGCAGCTGGAGTGAATCAGAGGGGCAGCCACATCTGCACATCCTGTGGGGCAATCGCTCACGCGCGGGTGACCGAGCCCTCGGGGCCTGCTGGGGCTGGGGGATCTTGGGGACCAAGCGGGGAGGGGGGCCTAACGGGAGCTCTCGCCTCTCCAGGGGTGCTCAGGGCGCCGAGCTGGGCTGCCCCATTTCCATTCCGCGTGCGCCCCCCCCCCCCCATCCCGTCCCTTCTTTTCCTGCTCTCTCCCCCTACCCCTCCCCGACTGTCGCGGTGCCCGAGCCCAGCCGAGTCCCCGCCGGCTCCCCTCGGCCCCCTCCCTTCGTGAGTAACACGCCCGCCCCCGGTTTACTACGGCGCCCCGGTCGCCTAGCAGCGGGCGCGCGTTGCCACGGCGACGGGCGCAGAGCGTGTTTTGAATTGTTTGGCGAGGCCCCGCCCTAGCGGCCCCGCGCCTGGGACTCCGCGAGCGGGTGGGGCGGGCAGTGGGGCCCTGGCTTCCTCTCCCGGCTCGGGCGTCTGCTGAGAGCCGAGGCCCAGGGGCCCTACCGAGAGAAGGAGCCGGCCGGAGGGAGGCCGAGCCCCGGGGCCGGGGCCTGATGGCCGGCTGCCCTGGCGAGGCTTGGCAGAGGGAGGGCAGAGACGAGTCGGTCATCTGATCAGCTTCTCACACCCAGCCTCTGGGCCTGAGGGTCAGGAGGTGCGGGTTGCCCTGGAACCCAAAAGTCAGGCATTTCCCAGGCCCCGCCCTTCCCCTAAAGGTGCAGATCCGTGTTCTGGTCTAAGTCTTAGCCTTGTTTCGTGGCTCCGAGAGAGAAACCTAGAGACCACGAATCCTCAACTGATCTGGGTTCTAGTCCCAACTCCACCCACGACTGGACTGATGATTTTGGCCAAGTTACGTAACCTACCTGAGTGATTCAGGAGTAAATTAGGAGAAAGTAGTCCTTCACAGTTCTACTGTGAAGACCAGGAGGCAGCGGGGAAAGTGTAAAGGAAGGGGGGGGGGGGGGAAGGGAATGGGCCGTGTTCCAGACACCATGCTAGGCTCTTCAGGCAGTCCTCACAATCAGCCTCAGGGAGGGGTGGCGACTCCGTTCTAGAGGGAGCGTTTGACTCGCTCAAGGCCACGAGGCTCGCAAATGGTGGAGTCTATATTCAAAACCTCTTGATTCATCCCCAGGCTGCCAGTCAGGAAAGGGGAGGTGCACACACTTCAGCAAAAGGCAGGGATTGCGGGTCAGATTATGGAAACTCACACAGAATGGCGCAATGGATTAAGTGTGTTTTATACTTCAGATATATACTGATAAACCCTCCTAAATCAATTCCCTCTGTCTCTCCTCCTAAATCAATAATAAAAAAATAAAATTTACTATGCTTGGCTTTTTCTATCATGTTCTTACCCATTTCTGTGGGTTCTCCTATTCATGATCTATTCACTTTGGGTGCTATCCTGTCTCCTGTGATCCCTAGCATCTAGACAATGAACAGCACACCACGTTGCTCTGTGTGCGTGAGTGCGTGCTTGTGTGTTTTATTTCCCTGCCTAATTGTAAGCTTCATTTTTCTCTCCGGAGAAAGGCAAGAAGTGCGAGAAATGAACAACATTTGCTTGTCTAGTAACCCTTTGGGCTGAAAGTTGGCCGTTCTCAACTATCTCAGATGAGAGGCAAGTCATTTCCAGATGTGGGTTCTAAAGAAGCCAAACATCTTTTGCTGACTGAGGGTCTTTCTGGATCTGGAAGGATCCCTGCAGATTCTCCCAGATTCTCTAAGACCAGAAAGGGGAACGAGCACAACTGAGGTTGTGTCCTCCTTAGTTCCAGTAGATTCCAGATCAGAGCTGGCTACCGGCAGGACCCTGGGGGTGCCTCACCTTTGTCTGGCAGAGAACTTAATATCTGCTCTTTCAGTTCATTAGAATCATACACAGCTCTGGGGTTGCCCCAGCCACGGGGTCTTTTACCAGGAACCAGATTTTGGCAACAGGAATCATACAGATGGGAGGGGAGACAGGAGAACTAGAGGGCTCTAAGCAGTCCTGGGAGCAGCAAGGAAAAGTCAGATGAGGAGGCAAACGAGGAGGAAATGAAAGGTTAGTGGAAGAAGATGAAAACAGAAGGTCGAGGTTTGGACATCACCAGGTTTATCAGTAAAAATGGGGCTTGAGTAACAGATTTCTGTTCCCTTTTGTATAATCCTACAGTGTGTTCTCCAGTTCCTTACCGTGAACATGTGAAATAAAGCGGTGCATTTGTATAACCTGTATTACAAATCTAACATTGTATGCCTGAAACTAGTATTACACTGTGTGTTCACTGGAATGTCAATAAAAACTTAAAAAAAAGTGGGGTACCTACCTTCTGGGTGAGACAAACATTTTGAGTCAGTTGAGAGGGATTGCTCATTCACTTTTGAAGCTCTGAGACAAAGGTGTTTCAGTTCCTCTTCTGCTCGGTCTTAGCTGGTTGCGTGGAATGCGTATCTGGTTGGAAGATGAATCAGGCCCCCTCTTGCCAGCAGAGGGGTGGGGTGGTATGAGGTGGGCTGGGGAAGATGGAAAAGGATATCCCGTAGCCAGGACACCAGTTTGGGAGGGGCTGGCTGATGCAAGAGGTTTTTCTCTATGACATCACAGTGGTGGGCAGGGATCTCTCTGCCACCCCCCCAGCCCCCACCACTTTGGGTACCCCCCCTCTGGGGTACCTAGCAGAGGCCTGGATGTCTTCTGAGTCATCCGAATCAGAGGTTCTGTTACTGTGTGTAAGAATCACCGGGCATCCTTGTAAGCGAGCAGATTCTGAGGGTTTGGGATAGCTCCCACATGATGCTGCCCAGACCACACGCAGTGGTGAAGCTCTAGACCAGTGCTGCCAAAAAGAAATACAATATGAGCCATACATGTGATTTAAAGTTTTCCAGTAGCCACATTTAAAAAAGTAAAATGGACACACACGTTGCAGTACAACAATGATATCTTATGTAGTGGTATAATTCAAGTAAAATGTAGTGCTCCTCAACACAATGAAGTTGACTTCAATGGACGAATAGCTGACACTGCTTTCATTTTTAAAATTTAAATGAAAGTGAAATAAAATGAGAAATCCAGCTCCTTAATTGCATTAGCCACGTAAGTGCTCGATAACCACGTGTGGCTAGTAGCTACTGTATTGGATAACACAGCTCTAGAGCATTCCCAGAAAAGGCAACAATGTACAGAAATTACCATTCTAAAGGACCAGTATCTGGAAGTCTAGCTGATGTTCACAAACCTAATTTTAATAGTATGTAATGAGGATTTGGGAGGTATTAACACTGAGATGTAACTCTGAGGCTTAAAGAGAGGGGTGGTGTCTTCCCCAGTATTCCAGCTAAGAGTCTGGCTGGGAGCTTTCTGTCCTGTGAGACATGTCACCCGGAGTATACCCCTGAGCTTAGCGTGGGTGCTCCTCACTGGGATTCCATCCTCCTCTTTGCCACCCCACCTAAATCCTATACGACCTTCAGGATGCATGATTCCAGTCTCAGTTCAGCTCAGAGTCTTCCCTTGTGATTCTAGCTCTTACCTCTCTCTCTTCCCTTTGAGCTTGCATAGCATGTATGGTCTGGCTCTGCAACGGGGAGCTTCTTACTAGCTCAGATACCTAAGTAAACGTCTAAGAGAGGACATCAGATCTAAAATGATCTATCACTAATTTGAACAGGAGGAATTAACATGCCTTTTTCTTGGCGTGTTTCAACTTGATCAGATGTCAGCTCTCTCTAATTTGCAAATTTAATGTAACCCTAATACAGATACCAATGAATATTTTTAAAGAGCGCAACAAGCTGATATTAAAGTTCATTTCAGAAAACACATGCACAAGACTAGCCAGGAAATATTGGGAAGAAGGAGCTCTGAGAGAGGACCAGCCCTAACATATTAAAGAAGACTACAGGCCTCTACAGGGGACGCAATAGGGTGCTGGGGCATGACTAGACCAACAGACCAATGGAATAGAAGACCAGAAATACACACAGCTACATAGAGACATCCAGCATATGGCAAAGGTGGTATCTATAATTCCTGGGGCAAAGATGGTCTTTTTAACAAATGGCATTGGGACAAACTGGATAGCTATTTAGAAAAATATAAATTGTACCCACTTTTTATACCATATACAAGAATAAACCCCAAATGGACGGGAAATCTGAATGTAGAAAATGAAATTATCCAAGTGCCAGAAGAAAGCATGGGCAAACGACTCTAAAATCTGGGTGCAAATAGAGGCTTTCTGATGATGGCTAAAAATCCAGATACTAGATAAGAGGAGATTGATAAATGTGACTACATTAAAAAACAAACAAACAAAAACCTCCGTGGCAAAAATCACCATAAACAAAATAAAAAAAACCAAATCATAAACTGGAAGAAAATATGAGCCATACATATGACAGATAAAAGGCTACTATCTCTAATATATAAGGAACTTTTAAACATTAAGGGAGAAAAGAGATCAAAATTCCTATAGAAAAACAGGCAAAATTAAGGAACAGGCAACTCATGAAAAGAGACATATAAGTGGCCCTAAATATATGAAAAGGTATTCAACTTCATTTACAGTCAGAGTAATGCACATTAAAACAGCAATGAAGGACACCTGGGTGGCTCAGTCAGTTAAGCAGCTGCCTTTGGCTCAGGTCATGATCCCGGGGTCCTGGGATCAAGTTCAGCAGGGAGTCGAATCAGCAACATTTAACGAAACTACATGTGCATTTATCCCTTGGCCACAGAAATCCTACTTTTAGGAATTTACCCTGAAGATGCAATGCCAAAAATATGGAAATATATATGTACAAAGTCACTCATTGCAGCGCTATTTGTAATCATGAAATATTGGAAACTACCTGAATCTCCCAGCATAGATTAGTTGAATTAAATATGGCGCATACAAACAATGGGGTACTGTGCCGCTATATAAAAATAAACTGGAAAGTGCAGATTATATACTATGGATATATACTATGCTATCTTTTGTGGAAGAAAGAAGGGCAAATAAAACAGGCAAATATTGGCTTATTGTTACCAAAGAAACACAGGAAAGATAAACCAAAAAACAATGAAGTTGATTACTCAGTGGAGGGAGGGGATGGAAATAATTCAGGAGGGAGAGACACTTCTCTGAGAACAATGTTTTTTGTATAGTTTTGACTTTTGGAAGCATGTTAATGTTTTACATATTCAGAAAGAAAATTAAAGCAAGATGGGAAGGGAGAGAAAAATCTACAACTGAAAACAAACGGAAGCAAACTAAGGCAGTTGTATTTTGTATAAACACGGCAACCACACTGAAGCGGGCAAAGGAATAGAACAAATCCAAGAAACTCATGAAGACGGTGTTGGACTCTTTACCTTCTGTTTGGGTGAGGTTGAGTTGGAGGAGAAATGCAACCAACTCCTGAGCTCATTTTAGTCAATATACTTCATTCATCTTGTGGTGGGCGTGTCAAGCAATTTTGAAACATTTTAGATATATTGTGACGCCCGGCAAATGGAAATGTGTGACTGCTGCTGGGAGCTACAATTCCCATATGGGAAAGTGACATCGAAATATGGAATGGGGGAAGGCAAGAAGGAACCTTACTGGGGTGGATTGGGATTAGTGGCATCAGTGTGAATACACACACACACACACATCTATACATATACATATATGTATATATATATACACACATAAATATATAAACATGTACATATTTGTTTGCATGTGTGTATATGTGTAATATGTACATGTGTATTATATTTGTGTAAATACATGTATATTTTTTCTAGCTTGGTCCACTGAAAGGGCCTAGAAGTAAGGACTCCCCAGTAGCAATGAGCACCTAGCACTCAAATCTTGGCCTCTAATAGCAAAACCTCGTCAAAGAAATGGCCAGTCGCAGAGATGGGACAAGGTAATTATGAGATGAACTTTGAGCATTATGTCAGAAAGTAAAGTAATGCTTGGAAAAAAAAAAAAAAAAGGATGAAGGGCATATCAGAAAGGGCAGAAGAGTCACCTTGAAGGGATTTCTACCGGTTAAATCTGGTACGGTTTGAGCACCAAAATAATTAAGTATAGCCCTGGGTGATAAATGATTGGAAAAAAACAATTTTGGAATTAATGAGTCTATACTGATACATATATAGGCAGATAGATACACAAATAAATAAGGGACAAGGGAAGGCTCTTGCTTACTGAACAATACAAGGGGCTGACTGGTAAATGGAGAGAGCAGGCTGGAATTGAAAAATCATCATTTTGCAACTATTATAGTAAAGACAGGTTTAAACCTAATCATCAGTGAATGCTAAATACAGGGGAAATTTTTGATGAGCAACAGGCTATTTTCAGGGTCTCAAAGTGCCTCCCCACAGATTGCTCATTAATCGCAAGGGAAAAAGTAACTGTACAGTAGAGAAATCAGATAACCCTTTGACCAGGTGATTAAAATGGACCTGACCAACGAGGGGCAGATGGGTATCGTTGTGTCTCTAGATGTGAAACCTGAGAAGAATGTGGCATCTCTTTTGTAAGACTTGGGTGGAGACAGTGTGAGGTGGATCTAAGCATGAAAAAACATCGGGCAAATCCCAAATGAGTAACACTCGATTTAAAAAGTTGGACTGTGTGCTTCAAAAATGTCAGTGTCACAAAAGGCAAAGAAAAGCTAGGGAAATAGTCCAGATTAAGGAAATTAAAGAGGCATGACAACTAAAGGCAATACCTGATCCCAGACTGGATTCTGTCCTGGAGGAGGAAAAACTTAAAATAAAGGACTTTATTGAGCCGATTGACATAATTGGAAATCTGATGGTAGATTAAAGTATGATATCAGTGCCACATTTACCAAAGTGGATAACTGCATTACGTGTGCGTAAGAAAATACCCCTGTTTTTACAAAATACACAATAACGTAGGAGCAAAAGATTGCGATGTAAGGAATTTGTTATCGGGGCATTTGGAAAAAATTATTTAAGAATGAGAGACAGAGTGAGAAAGAGTGCAAATGATAGAGCAAATGAGGTAAGAGTGTAACAACAGGTAAATTTGGGAAAAGGGTAGATGACTATTCTTTGTCTTAAACTTATCTGTGCAGTTTTTCCATAAATTTGATTATTTCTGCCCCCGCCACAAACAATTACTGAAAGTGTCTAAAGAGCCCCAAACAGTTCTCAACTATGTTTTGGAAGTAGATGTGAATAGATCCAGAGCCGGTGTTAGATCCTCTTGGGACCAGGGCTTTTGTCCTGACGTGGCTCTCAGTCTTCATTTCGATCGATGTTTTGTTTATTCTGTTATTGTTCATGAAGGAAAGTGGAACCACTGTTCCTCTAGTCCCACCCAGTTCATTCCCGGGGGGGCAGAGAATATACCTTACTCATCTCTGAAACCCACACGGTGCCTGAACTGCAGGTGCTTGCTCAGTTCTCATTTGCTGACTTGAAATGGATTGGATAAGGCCAGATTGTTCTAGTATCTGAAGCTTTTGTGGGGAGATCTGGAGAAAAACCTCTTCAAAGTCAAGGAGAGCAGTCTAGGGAGTAACATCTCTGAGATTGTCCCTTTTGGATCTGGTGAAAGGGGTATAAACAGAGCTGGGTGCAGAGTTTAACAGAAAAAGTGGTTGTGGTAGGCTCAACACACACCCCCCCCCCCCCCCCCCAGAAAAACCCCCCCCCCAACCCCCAACCCCTGGGCCCGGAAATTTTAAATTACAAGCCAAAAAAAAAAAAAAAAGGACTTTGCAGATATGATGAAGTCAGGGAACTTGAGATGGGGAGATGATCCCGGATGTCGAGGTGGACCCTAAACGTAGTCATATGTGTCTTTATAAGAGGGAGGCTGGACACAGGCAGAAGAGGACAAGGCAGTGTGACCATGGAGGCAAAGACCGGCATGATGCGGCCACAAGCCAAGGAATCCAGCAGCCGCCAGGAACTGGAGGAGGCAAGGAGGGATGCTCTCCTGAGCACCCCCAGAGGGAGTGCCGCCCTAAACTGACACCTTGTTTTTGGCTTAGTGCAACAGCTTTCAGATTTTTGGCCTCCAGAAATCTGAATAATCAATTTCTGCTGTTTGAAGCCATTGAGTTTGTGGTAATTTGTTACGGCAGCCACAGGAAATGAATGCAGCGGTAGAAAAGGAAATTACTTCAACTTTCATCCTCGCCCCCAGCTCATACACAAGGCTCGTGGGAAGGCATGTCCTCTCTGAGCCTTGTGGCTTTTAATTTATAAGAGAAACATTGACCAGGTAGGGATTCTGTGAGTGAAGGAGCACAGGTCCAAAGAATACAGCCTCTTCATGCAAGCCTCCCTTCCCTCCGATACATAAAGGTAGGTGTTTCTCAACCTTTCCTTCTTCCCCTGATCCATTCAGACATGATCCGAGTTGACTATATGGATAATTCTGCCTCTTGTCTTTTTCTTTCTTTCTTTCTTTTTTTTTTTAAAGATTTTATTTATTTATTTGACAGAGAGAGAGAGAGAGAGACAGCGGGAGAAGGAACACAAGCAGGGGGAGTGGGAGAGGGAGAAGCAGGGAGCCTGATGCGGGGCTCGATCCCAGGACCCTGGGATCATGACCTGAGCCGAAGGCAGACGCTTAACGACTGAGCCACCCAGGTGCCCCTCCTTTCTTAAACCATTGTTTGGCTAAGAGAGGACCCAATTCAGAGTTTTTAAAGAAAAAAATCTAATTGCATATAACGATTAGTCATACTCTCCTTAATTAAATTCAATATGCTCAAACTCTTCATGAGTAGCAATAACAATATAATGATATTCCATGATTATTAATAGCATAATATAGTACAATATAATGTGATGTAAGCACTATAATGTGGTCTAGCTAGTATTTATTGACTACTTACAGTGTTCTGTACTATGGGCGTTTTTGTTCATTGTCTCATTCAGTCCCCATAATGCAGTCAGGTGGGTTTATTAACATTATTTTACCCATGAGGAACCTGAGGATATGACTGTCCAGATCGCCCACCCTTGACTATCTGGTAAGTTACAGCAGGACCGTGGTTCTCAGGAGGGTTCTGAGCAAGCAGAAATACCATTGTCTGGACACACATCTTGCCCAACTTACTAGAATGACTAACAAACGTGGCAGAAGTTCAGAGAAGGTGACTCTCCATGGAGGCAAACCGAGAGAGGATAGGGCTTGCAGGGAGGGATTCCAGGGGAGTTTGAGGTCTGAGTCACCAGCGATTCCAACAGAACTGCTAGTTTCGAGTGGTGAGTGCTCAAGCAGCTCGGCTCAAGGTTGCAACTATCTCTGGCACCGTGTAGCTTTGAGACAGTCCAGACAGGCGTTTTCTCAAATGTAGGTCATTTCCAGCTTGGCTTTGAAGAGTCCAAACCATCTGCACGCATTCCCTACTGGGCGAAGGGTAGAATTTTTAACATTTGGATGCGATGCTACTCTCATAGCAAATAATTAAAAACTGCATGGATTGCCTTCCTGCTTATACTTCAGTCTCAAGCCTGTTTATAATATCCTGGCTTTCCCTCTTGATCTAAGTAGTTGCTGGTGCTGTGGAAAGATGATGGGATAGATTGTTATGTGGAATGGAGGTGCAGGGTTCGTGCCAAGACTCTCAGGTAAATCATCTAAACTCTGGAGAAATCTGTTTCTTCATCTTTAAAGTGGGGGTTAATAAAACCTCTGCTACTTACTTCATAAGGCTGTCATCAAGCTAAAATGGAAAAATAAAAGCTTAAGAGCTTTGGATTTAGACAGATCTGGGTTCAAATCTACTTTTTCCTTACAAGCTGTATGACTTTGAGCAGATTTATTCAAAATCTCTCTGGCCCTCAGTTTCTGTGTCTGAAGAGTGAAGCTAATAACAGCTACCTCATAGGGTCTCAGAGGCGATTTAATGAGATAACAAATATAAAGCACTTAACAGTGCCCGGCACAGAGTAAACATCTAATTAATGGAAGCTATTATTATTAATAGCCCTAATTGACATAAAAGGAATTTAAAAGGGCAAAAGGAAGTGTGCCGTATATTAGCTGAAATAGTAGTAAACGCAAGGCTGAAATCTAAACATGAAATCTGAACGTGAAATCTAAACATGCCTTTGAAGATATGCAAGTATGTTTTTATTTACTGATGACGGTGAGCAAGGCAAATACGCTTGTTCAAGCCATTAGCTGTAGACCTCGAAGTATGACCAAACCCTAACGGAGTTCCCCCGCTGGAGACACTGCCCACCTGTATGTAGATTTCACGTACTGCCATTCATCCTGGCATTTTGCGAAGCATTTTATACCACGTGTGACTTGCTATGCATCTTCTCCTACTTCCTCTTAAGACTATAAATTCCTTGAGAATAAAGACAGCATTTTCTCTGTGGCCATAAAGCCCCACAGGGCTTGGTGAAGATTGCGTCGGTGTTCAATGCATAAGGTACTAATTGGTTCCTGAGGGTGGCAGGGACGGTTATGAACTTTTCCTCCCAGCGTGATTCTGGCAAGTTGCGGACAGTGTGTGTGTATGTGTCGGGGGAGGAGTATGCAGGGAGAGGCTAATGATTTGCCAGGTATTGGGAGCCTCTTAGGCAGGAAAGCACATGCGCTTCTCTCTCTCTCTCTCTCTCTCTCTCTCTCTCTCTCTCTCTCTCTCTCGGGGCTTCCATCCACGGTGGCAGGAAGAAAAGTAAATTCCAAAGCAAAGCAAAGAGGATTGGTTATGCGTCCTTTCTTTCTTTTTCGAAGTACTGCCTTTCATTAATGTCGACCAAAGCCAGTGTATGCTCTGACACTCCCCAGCCGTGGGAGCTTGACTGTGTCATTAGGTCACTTTGAGCTTTAGTTTTCTTACTCTTCAAATAGGGGTGATGCCATCAGTTCTATTTACTTCACGGAGGTGTTATAGCATCTGATGAGATAGCATGCATAAAAGTTACGCACACTGTAAAGCCTGATCCGCAGGCTTTGGTACACATAGGTACCATTATGATGTCACTCACCCAGGGGCACGGGTCTTTATCGGTGGCTGCTTCTTGCCCAGAGATGGCCGCTGCGTTCAAAGCATCACGTGCTTCCCTGGCTTTCGGGGGGGGGGGGGAGGCGCGCTGCTGTACAGAGCACTCTAGGGGATGGGATGTGCCCCCTCAGTGGCCCTCATTTTCCAGCTCACGCACTGGGCTGTCAATTGCTCCCAAACCACACAGACCCCGACCTGGCTCTCCAGAAGCAGAAGGAGATGTGCTCAGATATGATCCCCCCCACTCCAACACTTGGGTGTGGGCACAGACCAGTCACTGTTTTGTCCCGGCCCCGTGTGGCTGTTGGCCCGCATCGAGGCGGCAGCTAGCTGTGTTCGGGATGCTCTTGAGGACCCAGAACAGAATTTCCGTGTGGGAAGGTACCTAGTCCCCAGCTGTTCCGGCTTCCTGGGGGCTTGCAGGGTCTTCCACAAATATATCTACCCCGATACCTCCCTTCCGCATTCCACAAGCTGCCAGATTTCTCCTTCCAGATTGTTCGATTTAACTCACCGCGTTGGGTGACCCACTTGTACCCCTGGTCCTTGGAGCTTGAAGCCTGAGCTAGCTTAGGATAGAATCAGCTGCTGATGCCTCACAGGCCTCCTGTCTGCACCTCCTCAGGCCCCAGAGAAGAAGGGACACTATCAGTTGTCACCATTACCTCCCTTGTTGAAGAGATTTCCAGAAGAGAGGGGGGCAATCTGAGGTTGCTTTTGCCCTTCCCATTGGTGATCACAAGACGTGGAGTAAGTAGGACAGAGGAAAAGTCTGGGGGCTCCCCTGCTTATGTTTCTCATCAGCTTGATTCCTTTTTGCCAGCCCGTCAAGACCCTCCTGGGCAAATACTCTTCCTACCACTCTGTCCACCTCATCACTTTACCTGGAGGACGGGCCTGGGGCAATAACAGGAAGGGGCCTTGGAAACACGGTGTCCTAAAGGTTTCATGTGGACACTTGCTGACCCTGAGGCGCCAAGAGGTGAGGTGATTTTGTTACAGGCCCCAGAGCCAAGCAGGGGAAGAGGTGACCCCAGCCAAGTCCTCTCTGTTCACCCACACTGCATGGGACTGAAGGTCTTCTTTGCAATAATCAACACATCGTAAACTAGAAGGAACTTGAGAGGGCTTTTGCTTTAGTTCTCTGATGGAGGAGCATCTGCCTGGCACCCAGGCTGCGGGAGGCTCTCTTTACTTCTTTTTCCGAAATGACTTTCTTTCCTGAGCTCTATTTCCCTCTCCCAATCCCGATCTCTCTTTTTTCTCTTAATCCCTCCTCCCCAGAAACTGTCATTCCAATGACAATTTTAGCTTCTAGCCTGGGGATGTATTTTTTTTAAAAAAGAAAAAGCACAAAGCAAAACAAAGCAGAACTGCAATAGCAAAGGACAAGGGTGTCCCCAAACGAACAGTTTCCCCCCTGGCACCTAGGGACAACTAGGGTCTGGTCCCTGCCTGTCCCTCCGTCCCTTGCTCTTCCGTCCCCTTTTATTTTGAATTTAGATTCTTTCACCAAGTTTTCTGGGCCCCAAAGAACACCCTGTTCAGAGAGCTCCATCACTTCTCCACCCTTGCTGCCATAGGCCGTGGAATTCCAAGTCAAACAGAACTTTCCTGCCTTTTCCATTCAGCCCAACATTCCTGGGCTTGTTTCCTCGGAGGCTGGTGGGAGCTCACAGACAGGAAAATGGAGCAGTCCTGTGAAGGACTCGGCTCAATTACCACAATAGAGATGATGGAAAAGTAGATACAAAGCATAATCCCTGTAGTTACAAATCATTAATAGGATTACTATCTCAAAAACATCTTGTATATGTAAATTTAAAAATTACATGGGGCTTGGAAATATTTTGAAACCTAGACAAGTCATCCAGGAGCGAAGGGGCTCTGCTCCCTCTTTCTGGTGACCGGTAATTTACACCCAAATCAGGACTCTTCTGAGAGTGAAAGGATATGTTACTAACAAGGATGCCAGGGGTCTTCTAGCTTGTAATTGAACACCTTTGCGAAGATAGGCAGTGCATTTGTCTTTGGACAGCTCTGAGCATTAGCTAAAATTAGCTTCTTTGCCCATATGTAAATTCTTCCCTTGGGTTTGTCAGGCAGGGTCTCATCCCTCTTCCCAGGAGAACAGATCAGGTATTTGAGGATATAGCTCTTCTGTCTTCTGAGTCTGTTCTTCTCCAGGCTAAATATGTCCAGTTCCTTGAGCAATTCCTTATTTGGTATAGTCTCCTGTTCTTTCACCATCCTGGCTGTGCTGAATGAGTTCCACATGGTCTGTATTTGCAAGTGTCTGCCCAGAGCTCAGTGTGGTCCTCCTTCAGCCTCCAGCAATTAGATGTCTCAATCTGTTCTTTTACACAGCAGCTATTTAGACAGACTTGCGGAGCAAATGCTCAGCAGATACCCCCTTATTTTTTTCTTCTTCTTTTTTTTTTTAAGATTTTATTTATTTGACAGAGAGAGACACAGCGAGAGAGGGAACACAAGCAGGGGGAGTGGGAGAGGGAGAAGCAGGCTTCCCACTGAGCAGGGAGCCCGATGTGGGGCTCGATCCCAGGACCCCGGGATCATGACCTGAGCCGAAGGCAGATGCTTAACGACTGAGCCACCCAGGCGCCCCACCCCCTTATTTTTCTTGAGCTTTCTTTTACACACTTTCTCAGGGCACACTGGATAGACTGGGTGTTCACCAATATTGAGGCCGGAGGTACAGAAGGAGGAACAGGGCAGGAGGATGGGGGCTCTAGTCCCAGCTGAGCTGGTTTTTTATGAAGTGGACAGGATTAAGTCACCTTGTTTCTCTTTCTCTCAAGAGCTTCGTTTCCAGAATTCTGTCATTGCGCCACTTACAATCTTCAAATTTGAAGCAAGCTACTTAATCTCTCTGTTGCCCCCCAGCTTCCTCAACTGGAAAATGTAAAATCAAACTCTTGTCATCAGGATTAAATTGAAGGTACTGAGAACAGCATTTGGCCACGTTGTAAGTCTCACCCATGCTGTTATTATTATGAGGCTTCCTGCTCTCCTGCCCTCCTTTTTTAAAAATTTTTTTTATTTTCTTGGTGCTGTTGATCACTCCTGGGGAGGTTTTCTAAAGCAGCAAAATCTGCAAGCCACCTGAGTGCTTCGGGCTGAAAACTCACCTTCTGCCCTCTAGATTGTAGGTGTCTCTGTGGGAGGATGATAACACCCAACGCCTGTCATTAATCCCTTTCAGGCTCCCAAGACCTTTCATCCTAAAGGATTCCAAGGCTCCTGAATAAAAGAAGCAAAAACATTCATTAAAACATTAACATTTGTAAGGCAGGTACAACAAGTCATTCGGATTCAGCACTTCATAAAACTGCTCCTT
This sequence comes from Neomonachus schauinslandi, assembly GCF_002201575.2. Lineage (NCBI taxonomy): Eukaryota > Metazoa > Chordata > Mammalia > Carnivora > Phocidae > Neomonachus > Neomonachus schauinslandi. The sequence continues at coordinate 91,508,714 of NC_058407.1, read as the reverse complement.
ACCTGAAGTTTTGGTTTTAAGACGTGAGTTTATTCCAAGTAATCTCTAACTTTTAGTGAATTAAATTCAGAACTTCACCCTGAGTTCCCCAATCTTTCTTTCCCCACAGACACAAGGCTCTGAGCACCCCCTCCAGGTCTGTGTCCTCAGGGAGGGGAAGTGAAAGGCACAGGGCAAAAGAGGAAAAAGGCAGTAACAGGGCATTCTTGCAAATAACATCACAAAGAGCAGAGAGAATTGGACCTTTCATCTTAGCATCTCCAAACTATTTATACTTGACATAGTTGATTCCTGCCGCCAGGCATAATTGCACTTAATTTATAGAGAGAGGATTTTTGACTTGCCCAAGGTTAGAATTTCACCTGTTAGGCAGAAACAAACAACAATATTATGTTGGTTTGGGAGACCCGACTCACTGTTCCTGATTTTTTAATTAACGCCGTGGTGTTCATCGATCCAGGATGTGCTGGAGCTCTGCTCTGATGCTGGTTTTGGGCAGCACCATTGGCCTGGTTGCCCGCCTGGTAGTGACCCAAAAGTAGGGGATGCCGGGCTTGTCACATGCCCAGTCTCGAGGGACAGAAGGCTGGCTCTCAGTCTAGCTCGGTCGCATTAGAAATCCTTCCTGTTCTGGTGAGAGAAAGTGATGGCAAAGTTCTATTTCTGATGGCCCACGTGAACGCTCTCAGTAAGGGGTGTCATCTGCCTGGAGATTAACCTGAACCTATCTGGGTGGATCTTATCACAGTGCAAGCTTTTAAAGCCAAGTGTGTCCATCTCCAGTGGCAGCAGATGCTGGGTTTTCCTCTTGCCCTACCCCCTCTCTCCCCTCAACGCATGGCCGGCCAGGATGGAGGTAGCACCAGATGAAGTGGGCTGTGGTCTCTCACTGTCTCTGACTTCTTGGGTTTGGTGGCACATTCTTCGCTGTAGTTGCCCGTTCCTTTAGGGAGAAGGGAAAAATGTGAATGAACAGTCAGTGAATGCTTATGTTGAGTCAAAAACATTGCCTACGTGATTTTGCTTACTTTACCAGGTTGTAATGTTACTTGAAACCCTTGGTTTTTTTTGGAAAATCCAAGTGAAGGAACATGGTGGGCCATGTGTACTTTTGACCAGAACATAAAGGGACAGAAGATTCTCTTTGTAGGGCCTCTGCTATTCTCTCTACTCATAGGAGTTGAAAACACTGAAATGTCAGATTATAACAATGATAAACTTCCACATGTGGGTGCTTTTTGAGAGTGCCAATCCTCATTTGCAGGTTTGTGAACTGATAGATTCCTATTACTTTGTGGACTATCATACCTAATGACAATAGCAATTTGGATTTGTGCTCGTGACTCTGTAGGAACAACTTAGTATATTTAGCATAACAAATTGAGAGAGCATTCTCACCTCTTTACTAACCATGTGTCTGAGATATATAGCCATTGGGCTGGGAGGCCATGACTGAGGTACCTCTACCACCGTGTACGAGAACTAACTTGGAGAAAATAAACTGCCTCAATACCCCACATGTGTATAATGATGGCAATAGTGTAGTAACTATTTGTAGGATCAGCTTGATTTTGGTTCGTATTGCTTTAGTTTTGCTTTTGCTCATGAGAGTTATTGCTTGCTGGCCATCATAGCTCAGAACTTAATTTCATTAACATCTTTTTGAAATAGATGACATGCTTTGTGGCCCAGAGATCCCAGGAACAGGGCAAAGATGTGGCTTCTGAGGTTTGACCCTGACTGTTCCCTGTGGGTGGGCAGATGGTTTGTTCCACATGACCAGTTGCTGGAAAAAACTTATGTGAATTATTGCAATTTGCTTTGCATATATAAATACTCAAGTCTGCGTTTAATAATACACTTGATGCAAATATCCTATAAACATATTAACTGCTAAATCAGCCGCTCAGATAAGTTCAATGGGCTTGCCATCCCACGAACAGTTTTTACTAGCCTGTCCTCTCTCCTGGCTATGAATCTTGTATCACAGAGACAGTAAAACTGATTAAAAGCAATTAACATTCTTTCCTATTGATTTTCTTAAGCCTCTCCTGGTAATAGGTACGTAGAATGGTGACATATGAGACTCAATCAATTTATAAGTGTTTACCGGGCATCTTTACCATATTGCTAAGTATAGATGCCTGATCCAGAGGAGGTGGGAGATATGATCCCTGTCCTCAAACATGAATAATCAAGTCAGGGAGCTAAAAATAACACTCAAGAAGTAAGCAGAAACATTTCTGACAGTATGTATAAATTATGTGACTAACCTCTATCCTGATACCTATTTGAGAAGGTCAAAATGGAGACAAATGAGCTGGGACTTGAAGAAGTTGTAGAGTTGGTACTGTTATTAATTATTAATGGAGTACTAATGTACTCCATTATGTATTATTAATAAATAATGGAGTACATTAGTACTTATAGTGAGCTCTTTTTATGATTCCCCGTACCATCTCTCTGAAAGAGGTGGTGGAGGAATATAATTTGTTGAGTAAATATGCAAAGTAGACCAGACGATACCTACACATGAAGTGGGTTTCACTAGAAAGGAGGAATCTTGAGCTTAGGGGACCCAAATCTTTTATAATGGGCAGTAAGCCTTCTTGAATTTTGTTCCAAAGGGAGACTCTATCTTTCAAGTCTACTTATTATACAAATGTTCTTGAAAAGATAAATCTGGAACAAAGAGTGGTCAGTGGCTCTCTCACAAGACATGTGAACTTACGAGAGACTCCTGGAGAGTGGTCTTCCACCTTGCTCAAGGTTGCCCAGCTAGTTAACATCAGGGCTAAGGTTAGAACCAAAGTAGCCAGGATAAATGTAATGATCTCACCAGTTCCCTGTTCAAGACATCAGACTCAAATTTGTCCCAACACCTGGGACCAGCCCTCATCTTGTTTGGGGGAGTTTTGTTGCTATTCTGGTTCATATGAGGCATCCATTATAAGTGTTAGGGTTCCTTCTTTGTCCCATGGGCCAAGCCCCAGTCTTGGGCTCCATTCTTGCAGTGTTTCTTGTCTCGATCCTCAGGGCTGAAGTGCCTGCCTTGGCCTTCCACCCAGTTCCACAGTCCCAGGAATTTCATTGCTGTATTCTGGGCCACTCTTGGCCGGCATCATGCTTGGATCTTTGTGTCTTCTATCTCACTGTACGTGGTCCAGTTGTCATACTTGCAGGAGCTTCTTGATGCTGACCTGCCCACCAAGACCTTTACCTGTCACTCCCTCCATAGGAGTTGCTCCATAGGCCCAGTTGGACTTCAAATATCTTTTCCTATAACATCTACTCCTATGTGCATATCTGACCCCATTCATTGTATTTTGTTTCTGGGTCATTGTCCAGTTGCTTACTTAATTTCATTCCAGTAAGAGAAGGAGGTGGTGATGGGGAGATCAAGGATGAAGATCATAAGCTGAGTGCTGTAGGGGGATGAGTATAGTGGACCAGCCCCAAAGCCAGTGTGATTTGAACTGAGTGGCCCAGGAGAGACTCTGAATGCCAGGCTGAAGAATATCAATATCAATAGAACAACTAACTGAATCATAGAACATCACAAGTCTTCATGGGAGTGTGCACAAACTGATAGAGAGAGCATGGGTTTTGGAATCAGACGGAACTGGGTTTGAATCCTGGATCTGCTACACATTAGAGCATGACCTTGGAACTTTTGGTCTATGTCTCAGAGTTCCTCATCTATAAAATCGTGGTAATAACATTTACCTCATGGAGCTGTGATGAGGATTGTTGATAATACAGATGCAACATCTAGCACTATGACTTCAATTTTTAAAGGCTCAATAAATGGTAGCTGTTATACATTTATCATTACGGAATGTTTGCCCTGGAATAGACCTTAGAGCTTGAGCTAACCCTCTTATTTTAGACATGAGGAAAAAAAAAAAAAAAAAAAAAAAGAAGTGAAGAGTAGTTAGCAAAGTAACCTGTTTGCCCAACCTTGTCAGCTAGGGACAGAATCTTACTCATTGAACACTTATTTATCAAGCAATTCTTGGTAAGTGTGCAGTCAGACATTTATTAGTTGGTGACTTTGCTGCAAGCAGTCAGGAGCATCCTTGGGAGACACAGACTAAGGGTTTAATTCAGGCTTACCCTATGCTGGGGGAACTTTCCTTTTTAGCCATAGACTGTCTAGATGTAAACAGCAACATGCTCCCGTGACATGGCCAGCCTCTCAGCTCTTGAGCCTCACCACCTTTCTTCTGTTCCTCAAAACTGCCTCACCCTTTGCTGCCACTTTGGGCCACTTCAGTCAGCTTATTCCTACCTATCCTACTCATTCCTATTCCATTTAAGTGTCATTTTCTCACGGAAGTCTTCCCAGATCTCCCCAGTGAGGCGAGGCTGCCTGTCACATGGTCTTTTAATGCCCTGTGCTTCTTCTTCGAGGTGTTCCTTGTGCTCTGATGACATCTTCAATACCTATCTTTCCCACTAGAGATGGTGGCCCTTGTTCTCTGGGACATCCCCAGAGCCCGACAGAGAGTAGACACTTAGTGCATGTTGGTTACATGATTAAATAAGGCTTGCTAACTGCAAATGCTGTTCCAGAATTTTGGAGTTGCTGCTTAGAATGTAAAACATGCTCTCAAAATGGGATGATAATAGTCTCAGAATAAAGGAGAAGTCTTCTGAAGAAAGGCAATTAGAAAAATTATAGTGACAGGTACATATTTATGTACTCTACCTACACATACACAGCGTTTTGCAGTGCCCTTATTTTTTTCTCATTTTATCTTGTAGGGACACTTCATTATGGACTTACTTGGCCCGAGGACTAGCATTTGGAAACTGCGCTGCTAGAAGTCAGAGTCATTAATTAACTGTAGCAATTGCCATTGCTCCACAGTGCTGAGGAAAGCAGATTTCAGAGTCCCGAAGGTGTTCATGACAAATGTACCAAATATATATCCATCTTTTATTTCCTCTTGGTACAATTTTTATCCCTAGTTGTACTTTTCTTTTTAATGAACATCCCCACCCCCCACCCCCCACCCAACCATGATGGCTTATTTATTTCCAGGACAATGCACACAAGAGAGATAGAGGCACATGCCGGAAAAGACCATTTCTCTGAGAAATGTCATTTAGCCAAAATGGAACATGGTCCCCTAGAGCAGCTGAAATCCCTTCGTGGATTTATAGTGTCTCCAGATCGTCCCAGTCCTGCCTCAGGATGAGAACAAAGGAAGCATGCTTAGGAAATGGGGCCCAGGGGTCCCGTGTACAGCTGTGTAGGCTGTGCCCTGCCAAGGGTCCCCAGCTGAGAGAAGTGGGCTCTCTCACCAAGCTATGCAACCAGGTGGGGACTGGCTGTGCTAGAAGGACGAGGCCACATGCTCCAGGTCACAAGGAAAAAGGGCTGGAGGTGGTGGCGAGTCAGTGAGATCATAGAATATTTTGGTTTGGAGGACGTGAGCCGTCAGAGAGACATGTGTGTAGATCTCTGCTCCACTACTTACTGTGTGCCTTTGGGCAAGGTTGTAAGCCTTGGTTTCCTCCTCTGTAAAACAAGGATAACGGGGGCGCCTGGGTAGCTCAGTCAGCTGAGCGTCTGCCTTTGGCTCAGGTCATGATCCTGGAGTCCTGGGATGGAACCCCACATTGAGCTCCTTGCTCAGTGGGGAGCATGCTTCTCCCTCTGCCCCTCCCCCCAAACTTGTTCTCTCTCTCTCAAGTAAATAAAATCTTAAAAAAAACAAGGATAAGAGCAATATCTGTTTCATAAGGTTGTTGGAAGGATCAAATGGGATAATGTGGGTGGAAGGCTCAGCAGGGTGGCAGGGCCATATTTAGTGCTTCATGCACCTGTGTCAGTCATCAGTGGTGCCAAGATGCCCATGGCCATCTGGGACGTACTTCTGGACAGAGAGCTCATATACCTTTTGTTCTTTTCTCCTTACCTCGCCACGCTGTCCCAACCTGTGCCTTCCCTTAGTGTCCTTACCAGTCCCATTTACAAAAACCAGAAACCCAAAGTCCATCCTAGACTTCTGTCTCTTCTTCTCCCTCTAACATCTCAGTGGTCTATCAATTCTACCAGCTCGACCTCCATCTCCACCCCTTATTCCTGCTACTTGTTCCAGAACAGCACGCAATTCCTCTCTGGGACAATGGCAGCAGCTTCCAGGCTGGCTCCCATTCCCAGTCTTTCAGAAAGACACATCTGTTCTCATGCAGTCTCTTGCTTAAGACTATCTCTGTTTGTCTACAGAATCAAGCCCAAAGTTCTTTGGGAGTAATTATGGCTCCACAAGACCTGGCTTGTCTCCTCACTGCTTCTACCTCGATATCTGTGTTCCAGAGATACTTTCTATAGACTCAACAGCTTCATGGTTTTTGTTTTTATTTTTAATCTCTGCGCCTTAAACGTGTTGCTCCCCCTCCCTGGAATGCTGTTAATAATAATGATAATGATGCAGCAAAGGAAGATATGATAATAATACCCAGCATGCATTGGGAATTTACAATATACCGTTCTCGGTGCTTGGTGCTTTACGTTCATAATCTGCCTTTCCCCAATCTTGGTCACCTAGTGAACTCATCAAAACAATTATAATTTTTTAAAATATATTTTTTATATATTCACAGGAGTGATTCATTTTTTATATATTCACAGGAGTAATCCAGAGGGCTTGACTCGGCCTGGGTCTCTTACCCACAGGGGAACCCACATTGCTGCGTGTGGGAGCTAGTACTATGCCTCTTATTCATTTTTTTTCTCTTTTAAATTGACTTTATTTTTTAGAGCACTTTTAGGTTCATACTAAAATTGAGTGGAAAGCACAGAGAGTTCCCATTTACTTCCTATCTCTCCTTTACAGCCTCTCGTACTATCAGCATCCTGCACCAGAGTGATACATTTATTACAATTGATGAACCAACATTGATACATCATTATCTCTAAAAGTCCATAGTTACATTAGGATTCATTCTTGGTGTTGTACATCCTGGAGTCCTGGGATGGAACCCCACATTGAGCTCCTTGCTCAGTGGGGAGCATGCTTCTCCCTCTGCCCCCCCCTGTGAATTTTGAGAAATGTACAATGACATGAATCCACTTTTGTAGAATCATACAGTATAGTTTTGCTGCCTTAAAAATCCTCTGTGCTCTGCCTATTCATCCTTTCCTCCCATCAACCCCTGGCAACCAATGATCTTTTTACTAGCTCTATAGTTTTACCTTTTTCGGAATGTCATGGCTGGAATCATACAGGGTGTAGCATTTTCAGATCGTTTTTTTCACGTAGCAATATGCATTTAAAATTCCTCCATGTCTTTTCATGGCTTGGTAGCTCATTTCTTTTTAACAGCGAATAATATTCCGTTGTCTGGATGCACCAGAGTTTGTTTATCCACTCACCTACCGAAGGGCATCCTGGTTGTTTCCAGGTCTGGGCAATTATGAATAAAGCTGCTATAAACATCTGTGTGCAGGTTTCTGCATGGACATCCATTTCCAACTTCCTTGGGTAAGTACCAAGGAGTGTGATTGCTAGATTATTTGGTAAAAAAGAGTATGCTCAGTTTTATAAGGAACTGCCAAACTGTCATCCAAAGTAGCAGTACCATTTTGCATTCCCACCAGCAATGAGTGAGAGTTCCTGTTGCTCCACATCCTTCTCAGCATTTGGTGTTGTCAGTGTTCTGGATTTGGGTCATTCTAATTGGTGTGTCACTGGTATTTCATTGTTGTTTTAATTTTTAATTGCTTAATGGTATATGATGTTGAACACCTTTTCATAGGCTTATTTGCCATCTGTGTATATTCTTTGGTGAGGTATCTTCCTACAGGTCTTTTGTCCAATTTTTTTAATTAAAGATTTTATCTATTTATTTGTCGGAGACAGAGAGAGAGTGCACAAAAGCATGAGCAAGGGGGAGGGCCAGAGGGAGAGGAAGCAGGTTTCCTGCCAAGCAAGGAGCCAGGCACAGAGCTCAATCCCAGGACCCTGGGATCATGACCTGAGCCGAAGGCAGACGCTTAACCGACTGAGCCACCCAGGCATCCCCTTTTGTCCATGTTTTAAATTGGGTTGTTTGTTTTCTTACTCTTGAGCTTTAAGAGTTCTTTGTGTATTTTGGATAAGAATCTTTTATCAGATGTCTTTTGCAAATATTTTCTCCCAGTCTTTGGTTTATCTTCTCATTTTCTTGAGCTCCTACTCATTTTCAAAGCACAGCTCAGAGCTCACCTTCTGTGACACTAGGCCTATCTCTTCCGTTCCCCAGCAGTTGGTCTGGATTGACTTTGTGCTATTACTGTGCCTTTAATGAACATCCATCTTACTGCAAATAGTTACCCACCAGACTATGGGATTTTTGGGGAGAGAGTCATGTGACTCATTTTTGCATTTCCAGAGCAAAGCACAGTGTCTGGCACCAATCAAGTACCCAATAGGTGAGTGTTGACTAAACTGAGGTGGCAAATGAGGAAATGCATGCACAGGGCACCCCTGCCTCCCTCAGAAGCATGGGGTGGGGTGGGGGGTATTCCTTTAGCAGCAGTAGTGAGAAATACGCTCTGCGAACGGCATTTTGGTCTAGGTGACGTTCGATCTTCACCTGAGCATGGGTATTTTTGCCAGATTCCAGATGCAAGCCATCCAGTCCCCACCAGAGAAGCTGCAGTTAGGCAAGAAGCTGAATGCCCTTCGCACTCACAACAAGAATGTTTGTAAAATGCTCTGAAACCCTCCATGGACAGGGAACCTGGTCCGCGCAGGCATGGAATCTTTCAGAAGGTATCCTGACTCAAACTTCCTGCTCCTCTTTCCATGTCTGCGTATCTGCAAAGCTAGAACTCTCACTCAGAAGGAACGATTTACCATTCTGTCAGCCTCCAGACAGTCCCTTCTGGTTTCCTGAACAGAGCGCCATGTGCACGTACAGGTGTGTGCTTAGGTGCCCAAATTCCTTCTGAATTCTTTCACGGGTCAGAATGCTGCAAACATTACCATCAAAACTCCTTACTCTCTCCCCCCATCCCCCACCCCCATCTTCCTTCTGCTTTTTCTTCTCAAATTAGCTTCTCTTTCCTTTGGCTTGCAATGTTTTTGTAAAACTCTCCCTTGTCTGACCCATCGAGTCTTTGGTATTTAGCTCAGAATATGTTCCATTATGTTTAAGAACACTTTTCTGTCAACGGGGCTTCTATTGGGAGCAGACAGCACCCAGAGTTGGGTGAAGCCCTAGGGGAATGCGGTTGGGAGAAGAAAGGACTTTCACATGATTTATAGGCTTGTGACTGTTTTGCTTCATAGACACGAATGCTGAGACATTCAGATGAAAAGTAGAGAAAAATCCTGTAAAGGATCACCAGATGTTTTGTCTGCAAGACTTCAGGCTTTTGATGTTAGGCAGTGAAAACACGTGAATTCTTGACTGAATTTGGCAATTGTCACAGGGCGTTTTAGGGATATTTAGATTTTATATTTATGTATTTATTTATTTATTTTTAAAGATTTTATTCATTTATTTGACAGAGAGAAACACAAGGAGAGAGGGAACACAAGCAGCGGGAGCGGGAGAGGGAGAAGCAGGCTTCCAGCCGAGCAGGGAGCCCGATGTGGGGCTCGATCCCAGGACCCTGGGATCATGACCTGAACCCAAGGCAGACGCTTAACGACTGAGCCACCCAGTCAATCCGCCCCAGGGATATTTAGATTTTAGTCATTATTAGCATTTTGGGTCAATTTAGGGAATTTAAAAAGTTACCAAATTATTGCAGGCTCATTGTAAAAAGGCCAAGTAATATAGAAGTCTACAGACTAGAAGCTTAAATGTCCTTCTCTGTCTTCTCCCCCTCGCTCCAATTTCGCTCTTTTCTAAGATGAGTCACAGGTTGAATATGTATGTTTTTGGACACTTTTTCTGTACATTTGCATACACACATAGTTCTATTATTATTTTTTATGTAAATGGTCATTTTATGTATTCTGTAATGTCTTCTGTAATGTCCATTTTTTCAGTGAACAATAGACCTTGGAGATCTTCCATTTCAGAATAGACAGCACTGCCTCACACTGTGTCTCTGCAGATCGGGCTCTCTACAATGACACCCTGTCATTTACTTCACCATCTCCCCAGGGAGGGCTGTTTGGGTTGTTTTCTTCTCCTTTTTCCCTTTCCTTTCTTTTCTTTTTCTATTTTAAACAAAACAACAGTAAATATCCTTACACATATTTTTTTCCCCTGTGTGTGTCTTTCTGTCGGATGTTATCAAGCTTTATACATTTTTTTCTTATTCCAAGGGAAATTAAAAATCCTTTTTTATCCATTTTTTAAAATTTCAAATTGTCTGCTAATTTTCTTTGTCTACTGTTCTTAGGAGTTTTATGTATTTTCTTATTCATTTTAGGGGGTTCCCCTCCAACATTTTATTATGAAAACATTCAAGCACACAGAAAAGTTGACAGAATTGTGTAGTGTGGGAACGCCTGGGTGGTACAATCAGTTGTGTATCCGACTTTTGGTTTCAGCTCGGGTCATGATCTCAGGATTGTGAGATCAAACCCTGGGTTGGGCTCCTCGCTCACTGCAGTCTGCTTGAGATCCTCTCTTCCCCCTGCCTCTCCCCCTGCTCTCTCTCTCTCTCAAATAAATAAATAAATTAAAAAAAAGAATTGTGTACTTTATGCCTCCATATACCTACCATCTAGACTGATAATTAACATTTTGCTATATTTGCTTTATCATATATCTTTTCGTCTATCTATTCCTTTATTCATTTGTCAATCCACCTTATTTTTGTGCGTTTTGAAGTAAGTTGCAGATATCAGTACACTAACTATTTCAGTTGCTTATCAACAACAGGATTTAACGTTTGTTTGTAGTCTTTTTTATTTTTATTTTGCGATGTAAAATTTACATACAACAAAGTGCACACATCTTAAGGATATGATTCAATGTAGGGAGCTTTTCTATTTTTTTTAAGGATCTTATTTGTTTATTTGACACAGAGAGAGAGAGGGGGGGAGAGAGAGAGAGTGAGCATGAGCAGGGGGGAGCAGCAGAGGGAGAGGGAGAAGCAGGCTCCCCACCGAGCTGGGAGCCCGATACGGGGCTCGATCCCAGGACCCTGGGATCATGACCTGAGCCGAAGGCAGCCGCTTAACCGACTGAGCCACCCAGGTGCCCCTCAATGTAGGAAGCTTTTTATATATTAAGAGTAGTCATCTTTCTCTCTCTATATATATATATTGCAAGTATTTTCTCCTAATCAGCCTTTTTTTCAACTTTGTTACGATAGTTTTCACATATGGAAATGAAAAATTTACATAGCTAGCCAATCTATCAATAATTTCCTTTATCCATTCTAGGTTTTTTAATTTTAATTTTAATTTATTTTTTATTTATTTGTCAGAGAGAGAGAGCACAAGCAGGGGGAGCGGCAGGCAGAGGGAGAGGGAGAAGCAGACTCCCCACTGAGCAAGGATCCTGACGTGGGACTCTATCCCAGGACCCTGGGATCATGACCTGAGTGGAAGGCAGACACTTAACTGACTGAGCCACCCAGGCGCCCCGGGTTTGGTAGTTTTATTTTTAATTTCTAAATCCATATTAAATTACATTTTTGTTGGGGGAGGGCTATAACTTCACTTTTGCATTCAGAAAACCAATTGTCCCAAAGTTAAACACACTTTTTAGAATTATCTCCTATAGTCTTTTCCTGTTTTCTCCAAACCTTGGAAGAAACTGGGAGAGCCAAGAGAAAAGGCGGTAAGACTTAGCAGCAGGCAGAGGAGAAGGGGATGGAGAGAGACAGGATGAGATTTTTGGAGTGAAGGTTCTAAAGGTCTCCCTGTAATTTTCCACAACCATTGAATGAAGTTATTTCTGGCATAAAACAGTGAAAGTGTTTGGTTTTCAACAGTATCTCTCCAATAATATCATTTTCTAACCAAAACAATATGGTAAGATGATTCAGCATTTGGGAATTATCTAAAGAGCAGTTTCTGGATCTTCTTAGCCAAGACATCTGTGAAAGAGTTGGAGTCCAGATAAGTCTGTAAGATATGAACTGCAGTATTAGTGATTGATGAGTCTGTAGTCATGCAGAATGAAAGAGGAAGAAGGCAGGGGTCAAGAGCAGACATGTGGAGGATCTGGTCTGCACCTTGCTGATTCACTTTTGCAGTAGGGACAAGGTGGCGTTTGGCAAGGGAGTATGACTTGGCGTAAGTGTTGCCATTTGAGAAACAAGGAAGCAAAAGCAATTTGGATATGAAGTTCTTTTGAGAACATATCTAGAATACCTCATTCAGTCTTGGAGGTGTATTACTGTTATGTAGGATGACAATCAACTGGAGTGAATCAGAGAAGGAGAAGAAGAAATTACTTGTGAGGATATATGACGATAATATATGCAAAAGCATTTCGTTAACTGCATTGTGTAAAACAGAAGCAAATTCTTTCTATTATTATCATAACAAAGGGAAAGAAGAAGAAAGTAATTCTTTTTTTGGTTCTATGATAAACAATTGTAGGCATCAAAAGAACTGTATGTAGGGGTTCATATATATCATGCTTTTCTCCAAACACAATATCTATTTGTTCAGGATCTACTCAGAAGATAATATTGTACCGCAAGACCTAGCCATTCCACTTCTGGGTATTTACCCAAGAGAAATGAAAGGATATGCCCATGCAAACACTTGTACATGAATATCCATAGCAACTTTATTTGTAATATCCCCGAGTTAAAGCAACCCAAATGTCCATCAACAAGTGAAAAGATAAACAAATGTAGTATATCCATACAATGGAATACTTATTAACAATAAAAAGGAATGAACTCTGATACACCCAACAGTATGGAATAAATCTCAAAATAACTTTACCAAGTGAAAGAATCCAGGCAAATGTTTGGGGTGGGGGTAATGGGCATATTCATTATCTTGATTATGGTGATGGTTTCATGAATGTATATGTATGTGAAAACTTTTCAAGTCATACAATTTAAACAGTATATTTTATTGTATGTCATTATACCTCAATACAGCTATTAAAAGTTAATATCAGAAGGTGGCATATTCACTTTGAAAAACCTAATCTTTTCTAAAAATTGAAAATTAAATTTTTTAAGCAAGCAGCATTTGCTACTGCTTTTAATCCACAATTTGGTGTAGAAAAATCCAGTTCATATATTTTTAAAGTTAAAACTTTTCAAAGGATTTTTCATAGAGTTGAAGCAGTCTGTGTTGATCATGTATGAGACGAAAAATGAGTCAGAGGGAAATATAAGAGGTTTTTTTTTTTTTAAGATTTTATTTATTTATTTGACAGAGAGAGACACAGCGAGAGAGGGAACACAAGGCAGGAGGAGTGGGAGAGGGAGAAGCAGGCTTCCCGTGGAGTAGGGAGCCCGATGCGGGGCTCGATCCCAGGACCCTGGGATCATGACCTGAGCCGAAGGCAGATGCTTAACGACGAAACATAAGAGGTTTATAAAGGCATCTATTCACCACCACCCTCTTAGGGTTAAGGAATCAGTTCTCCAGAGGGAAATTAGAGAAGCTTCATTGCCATAGTCAAGGAAATCTAAGTGAACAAAGACTCAGCTTAAGAACAGAGCTCAAAACTTGTAAATGCTTTCATCCAAAGATACAAGCTTTTCCAAACACCAATTAACCAAGTCTCACAGCATGCTGGGAGCAGAGGGGTACAATCATTACTCCTTTTACAGAGCGAGAATTAGAATCCAAAAGGGTTCAGACAGCCTGCCCCAAGTACCTGGTGTGGCAGCTGCTGACTCAGGGGTGAGGCTTGTGTTCTGCCTCCTGGTTCCCTTACTTACTCCAACGAACAAAGAACTCTCTAGCCCTAGACCCACCTGTGAAGGGAGAAGAAAACTTCGTTTTAACCAGTTTGCTTTGGAGCCGAGATGGTATGAGAGGCACACCAAGGGTGGGATCCAATGGTCCGATGCTAATCTCATTTCCTCACTTCCTCCTAACTATTTTGAACCAGTTCATTGCTGTCTTCACTGCACTCTTTGTGAGTGACAGAATCTATTATTGAAGGCTAAATGATTTTCTTGGTAAACTTGAAATCGGGATTTTCACCCATTTGCTTTGTGTTTTCAGAGAGCTGTTTAGCACAAAATAGAGATTCTTTCCACTCCAAGGAAACTCTGGGAAACTCTCAATCCTGGATTGCTTATGTGATCAATTTAGAGCCTTTGGGACCTGGAGAGGGAAAGCCTGTTAGACCCAAAGGACCAGCAAATGGGAGATCTATTTGACATATCCTGGGAGGTTTACTCGTGAATTTTGAGAAATATTATAGCCTATCAGGGGCTTCCCATCCCCACCCTTTTCTGGAATGTGAGCTCTGTTGGCTTTGCCTCCTAAGTGTGGAGGAACCAGTTAATTCAGATGTGGGATCCTATGATTAGTGGCACTCTTTTCCCGGATGACATATGGTGAGAGGTTCTAACCCAAGTAAGACTCATTTATTATGAGTTTCTATTGTAGCTTTCCTGGTAATGCTTGACTTATCTGGGAGTTACTCATTTAGCAGGAGCGGCCATCTGAAACCCAGCTGAGAGAGCAGAAGGAAACCAAAAAAGCCTTTGGGTGGCCAGTATGGGCATCAAAAATTCATAGAGCTACTCAGCCTCTTTTATTTACTTTTATTTCAGGCATTACCTAATAACCTTAATTTTGATCTACAGTAGATTATAGTCAGTGCATTAATGGGGCAGGGAGGAAATTTTAGAAACAGGAGCAAGAAGTTGGCAACTTGATGGTGAAGGATGAGACAGAGGAATTATAAAAGCGCAAATAAGAATGCAAGGAACAATCTGAGCTGAGGCCAAAGAGTTCTCTGTAATTCCAAAGCCCAGGAGTTCTTTTATTTTGGATATCGGAGCCCAGTATTGGAGGCTATTTCTTTGTTCTACAAATATGTATTGGGAGCCTGAGCACTCCACCAGGTACTGGGTACGTAATGTCAGAGCTGGTTCTGTCCTTGTAGAGGGTAATAAAATATGTTGGGTGAGTTTTATTTAGGAAACTAGAGAATAACACAATATATTTAGAAAGATTTCTGTAATGACGAAAAAAAATGTTTCAACGATTTGATTCCCCAAATTTTAGGCTCCAGGAATCTGGGAGAATCAATTATGTAGAACAGTTCATCCCCCACTGGACCTAATAAGTGAGGCATTAATTATATTAGCATGACTTTATTATTAGTTTTATATTAAGAGCAGAATGCATATGTGTTATTTTCTGAAGACACAGATGTCTGCTTTACCCTTTAATTATTGCCAGTTCCTGTGATATTATAAATTTCAGCTCAATTAAGGCAGCCTACTGCTCCTTGGGGTGAGGAGACTGGGCACAAGCCCGGGTGTTTGATGAGTGGAGGTGACAGATTTGAGGGAAGAGAAAGTAAAGAGGCAAAACAGGGGTGCAAGGGACCTTCTATTTTCACGTTTATAGAGGACTCTCATTTTGCCAGCTTCTCTCCCTACCTCTCACCCAGTCCCACTGTCTAATGGAGAAAAATAAAGGTCTAAAGGGAATAGATTTAATGGAACTGGAACAGAGGGTGGGGCTGCTTGGGGATGTACTGTGCATTTAAAATAAAACAAAACAAAATGCCTCTTGATTGCCAAGTCCTCTTGACTGCCAAGGCAGGAAATTTCTGCCCAACTGGAAGGGCTGGTTGCAGAAATCCTTGAGGGCCTTTCTGGAAAGCCTGGAGGAGGCGTGGCTGTGAGAGAGCTCCTCTGGGCATCCACAGTCACCTGTAGCCTGGTTGAGGGAGTGAGTCAAGTGTACCAGGGGTGTGAGGGCAGTGAGATGAGTCTGACCCAGCAGAGGGACCGGGTCAGAATGTGAGCACGTTCAGGCAGGGTCATTTCTGTGTCAGAGGACTGTGTGGGCCCAGCAGGCCAAGGACGACTGAATTAAACAGCTCAGATTCAGAACCAGAGCCAGCATCAATCCATGGACAAGGCTTCTCCTCACGCAATTTACTTTGACTTCCACTTTTTCCATGTATATTTCTCATCCTTGTACCCTTAATACCTAGAACAGCTCCTGGTGTGAAGCTCCCGCAATGTTAAATGAATGAATGAACTTAGGAAACTTTTTTGCTACCCTCTTCCTCTTACCATTATAATAAACTCTATTTCTGAAGCTCCTTGCCATCCCTGGTTTAAAACACACACACACATACACACACACACATACACCAGGAAACCGTTCCCTACCTTGCCTAGAATTTCTCATACAGTCAGATCCAAGGAAATTAATCAGGTGTTAAAATTGGCAGAAATTGGGCAAATTATCCCCACATTCTTATTGCCCATTACTTCACAAAAGTTTCCGGAGAGTAAAAATAAATATTTAGTGTTGTCTTAGTAAAGAGTTTGGTGATTTACCCTTAGTAGTGAAGTGTACACTCAGAAGTTTATGGTTAGGCAAGTTTTACCCTGAGGCGTTAGCAGTCTAATTATAAGGAAGACAAACAAGCATAAATACACATAAGTGCTTCGCTCATCAAAATAACCTCCAGGCAGGGCCTCTGTTCTGAGGTTTCTGAATAGCCTTATCTTTTCAATATGGCGTCTGGGATGTCAGTGTGTTCTAGGTCTCTGCGGTGTTGGGTGACTGCATTCAGGAGGTAGAACGGCGGCTCTGCCTGCTCAGAGCCTGAACCCTGAGCTCGCGGGTGAGCAGTAGCTATCCTGCCCCACTGCTCTGGGGACGGCGCTCCTCGGAGGGTCCGCAGAAGCCGGTCCACAGACGACTACCAGCCCATCGTTAGTGAAGGGGTTGGCACCAGAGTTTAAAGGAATGGTGCCACTAAGCACGCTGTTAGGTTCTGTTAACGTTTCAGAAGATGACCTCTAGAACAAAGGTTGACAAGCTTTTTTTGGAAAGGGCCAGAAAGTACATATGTGAGGCTTTGCAGGGCAGTCTCGGTCACCATTACTCAATGTTGCTGGTGAGTGGTGCCCAAACAGCTGGAGACCGCACGAATGGGTGTGGCTGTGTTCCAGCACAACTTTTCTCTTCCCCCTTTTCCTTCCTCCCTCCCTCCCTCCCTCCCTCTCTTTCTTGTCTTTTGACAAATACTGGTACAGGTAGGAAATGCCCAGTGGGGTAGATGTGGCTTGGGGGTGGGGGAGGGCCTGTAATTTGCCAACCTTTGTTCTAGATGAAGGAAGCTGTTCATGATTATGTTCCAGTGCAGGTTTCTTGTCTTGAGTACCACCGGACTGGACAGCCTATGAAGGGCCATGTCAGGTAGGATCCCAAGGCCCATCCATCTGTTGTCAGTGAGACCACTAATACTAATGTCATGGGGAGGGTTTTAGTTGCTCTCCGTGGATAATGATTCTGTAAGAGTAAGCGTCTACCCCTTGACCACATTGCATTTTCTCCCAAACTCACCAATGGCTTTATCCTCATTGCCAACCTTATAACTACTTCATTTAGTAAAAGCCCACCCTCCCTTTGCCCCATCTCCTTCTCAATCTTCTTCCACGCTACTACCTACCTTCTAGCTTCCCTCTCACTTCTAGTTTTCTGTTCCGGTTAACCTAGTTTTTGGCCAGTCACCCCCGCTTCCACTTTCTCCCACCAACAGTGCTTCTATTAATATATCCTGAGGCAGATGCTCCTTTTCCCATTGTAGTCACAAAATGGTCAGGGCCAGATTTTTTGGGTCATCTTGCTTCCCCTTTAGGTGTCCATATCCTTTCTCTGGAGTTCTATGCTATTTAGATCTTCTACCTCTTACTCCTCTGGGCCCTAGTTCTTAAAGACTTTCTGCATTTGCCACCAAAAAGACCCTTATTTCCAGAAGTAAGTTTCCATGCTGTACTCTTTATTGATTCTTATTCTTATACCTTTCTATCTAGTATCCACCTGAGCTCACCTCTACCTTCCTAAATTGCTCCCCTGACCTCTTGATTTTCTCTTCTGAGTTGCCATCAAAAAGCACCAACTTTTTCTCTGCATGAAAAGTTACCCAACCACCCTTCTTGTCTATATTTCTTGCTCCATTCGGGTTCTTTGACCTTGAGTCTTTGCTTTCTACTGTCACAATCCATACAGTGGACTGCAGTTTTTTTGTTTTTTTTTTTTTCCTAGGAATCAACCTCCCCTACTGGGTTGACAGAGGCTGGCTTCTTTAAAGCTTGGACTCAAAGGTATCTAGCTACTACCCGGTATCGGATGCGTAGTCTACAAATTTATTAGGCTAGGTTAAAGACTGTACAGAGCCACCCCTGGCCCCATGATTTCTTGTAACTAGGCAAAGGCTCTCTCAGAATAAACAGTGGTAAGGCTTCAGAGGAGTTGTGTGGCCCTTGGTCAGCCTGGCTCTAGACAAGGTCTTCTGTCTCTAAGTGGGTCTTTCTTCCACTGTTACAATATCCACCTCATCTTCTTTGAGGTGACCACTCTGCCTTCTGGACTCTTTCAGGTCCTATAGGAATCTCCCAGAAAAGCTGGATTGCAGACATCAGTAGAATGGCTTCATGCACTTGACCATGACAGAGAATAGGATTGGGAAGGGTTAGGGAGGCTCTGACTTCTCCCCTTCTCCTCCCAATGGTGGGATGCTCTGGATGGAACATGAACTCCTCTATCAGATTGCTCGTCAGCGATGGCGCCACCATCCACCTGTCACTTAAGCCAGAAACAGATGTCCCCTAGATGACTCCCTCTCACTCACCTGTTCACATCTGTCATTGATCCTGTCATCATAGGCCTCAATATCTACTTCCTTTCCCCCCACTGCCACTTTAATTCAGGTGAAAATGGGAATGATAATAAGCTTACCTACCTCTTAAAGTTGTTATGAGGATCGAAGAAGTTAATACACATTAAGTACATAGAACAGCATCTGACACACAGTAAACACTCACTAGGCTTGAGTTTTTATCATTGTTGTTATTGTCATTGTTATTTTCTCTTCCACTTTGGGGTCAGGTGCCTCTCATATATGCTAATTAGTATTCCAGTCTAGCTTTTACCACGCCACATTGTATAATCTCCCGTTACTTGTGAACCTCTAAGACTGCATAGTGTCTGATGCAGAGCAGATATTCCAAACAAATTTTTCTTGAATTAATGGATGAATCTAAAGCAAGGATTTTTTGGTTTCCCCTAAAATCAAGTAGAGGGAGGAGATAAGAGGAGAAAGAAGTTGAAACAAACAAATAACCAACACTTTAAGACAGCCTTATTCCTCTCCTTGCCAAAGATACACACGCGTCCTCTGCACCAGCAACAATTGGAGCTCATTTTCCTTCTGGTTCAGCCTGGCAGGCATCAGCTGTCGCCTTCAGGTCCCCATCTCTCTGCTCTATTATGATGGGTGATCAAAAGTTGATTTCTCCACTGAAAAGTTTTGTTGTTGTTGTTGTTTCACTCCATTGTTACTTCCAGGTTCACAGCTATTCTGAGCATTCCTGAAGGCTGGTCTCTGGATAACTGAGATATTAAAGACAGTTCTCAGGATCATTGTGAAGAGTGAAATGGACCTTCAATTTCTCAAACTCTACTAGCAGAAAGCCAGTGTTGTTAGTTCAATAACGAAAGGCTTCTGATTCCTATAGCTAATTTTACTGGTGGTGGTGGCAACGTAGAATTCATTAACTAAGTTCCCCTTGTTGCTCATGGTGCCACAGTCCTACTTTCTTAACGATTGGACTTCGTTAGACATTTTCTAACAAAGCAGTAAAGTGTGCTGATTTGCAAAGTGAATAGCTCACGTGTAGGTCTCTTCAAAGAGGGAATCACATGACAGTTTGAAAAGGGTGCTGTAGAGGTGAGTGGGGTGAGACAGTTTCCCTCATTCTAATTAGGTTGTAGCCAATGGGAAATGCTGGAACCATTCAACTTTTCTTTCAGCCAGTGTTTATTGAGCACTAGCTGTCTACTAAACACTGTGGTAGGCCCAAGAAAACCCCAAAAGGAATGAGACAAGTTGCTGTCTTTCTGTCTGGAACAGTGAGAGAAGTCACCATGTGATGTTATGTGGAAGAGTCACATTCCATTCAGAGATTTAGTCCAAAGTCAGCATATAAAGTGAAATGACAAATAGTCAAGAAAATCAGCCCCTCAAAAATCCCTAAAATCAAGCCTCAGAAACTTCCTTATTTTTTTCTTTGCATTTTAACGAGAGCTTCCTTTAAAATTTTTTTTTTTTTTAATTTTATGAAGCTATATTTTGTAGGGTGTCTGGAATAAAAATATGTCTTCCTCTTTCTCTTTGTTTTCTCCTTCTTTTCTTTTTCTGTTTACTGAGCATGTGCAGTTAAATCCATGCAAGTTAAATGTGCATATAATACAGCCCTTTGGTTATCCCTAAAATGGAAGTTCATAATGACTGTATAAAGTGCTCTGAAAACACAGGGAAAAATGTTCTAACTTGGCCTGAGGAAATCTAAGAAGGCTTTACTGAGGAGGTGTCATTCCAACTGGTAAAGGGTTAAGAGCTTTCTAAACACACAGAATAGCATAAACAGAGGCCGGTAGCTATGGGAGAGCATAGTTTCTTCAGGGAATGATCTAGAGTTTATGTTTGGGGCAGGCATGATGGTAGTGGAGAAGGTGAAGAGTGATGAGAAAAGAGCTTCATCAGGGCGAGATCACGAAGGGACCAAAACACACCACGTGGCTGGCACAGCTGGAGGAAAGAGTGATTGGGAACGTTGTGTCCGCTCTGTGGCAGCCCACCGTTCTCCACCCTCTCTTCTCGTCGCTGGCCCCTTCCCCCTACTCTTAACTACTTCCTGAAATGGCCTAATGCACCATTCTGCACCTCAGTCCTGTTGCCAGATCTGACTCATGGAGTATTGTTTTCTAGCTGAGGACAAGGATGCTTTTCTATTTTCTAAGCCTCTTTTTGTCTAAGGATCACCAAGTCATCAGGAGACGTGGAATCATTATGGATCCCGATTGTGGCCCTAAATGTGGGTGGGTGTCATGTGTCTATTTCATAGATTAGCCTGGGATAGCTGCTCTTGGGAAACCCCAGGAACCAGAAATTGGTCTGGATGGGAACCTAGACGCTATTCCACTTTCTGCTTTGTCATTCAGACCATGAGATGGACATCTTCAGGGACCATAGGAATATTGTCCTCTTTATTTCCCTAGAAAGAAAGGGAAAGTGAGTTCCATAGTTAGACACCTCTGGAGAAATTAAGGGAATGACAATGGAATTTCTGGACTGGAATTTATTCAAGATAGCTTTGGTGTTATACCTAAAGCCCAGAGAGATGCTTTATCAATTAGAATCAGATGAGGTGACATATAACAAAGAAACCAAAATTACAGTGTTTTAAACAAAATATAAATTTATTTCCCTTTCATATATAAGAAGTCTAGAGGTAAGCAGTCTAAGATTGCTACAGTCATGCCCAGTCAAGGACTCAGACTTTGGTCTTGATCGTCTGTTATCCTCTGCATGTGGCTCCCATCTCATGGTCTTGGGTGGTTACGCAAGCTCAAGCCATCACATCCACACTCTAAACAGCAGAAGGAAAGGAGGGACAATTAAGAAGGGGGAAAGTAGCACCTGACAACTCTTATAAAGAGATTTCTTGGAAGCTGCCACACATTGCCTCTGCTAAGAACACATTGGCCAGAACTTACTGGAGGCTGGGAAATGTTGTCATTTCTCTAGTTGACAAGGTAAAAATGTAGGCAGTAGAAGCCTCTGCCACAAATCCCATGAGCAAGAGCCCGGCGCTATACATGTGATCAGAGAGTTGACAGGCCCTTGCGCCTCTCCTCTCCTTGATAACCAAGAGGCCTGTGTCTTAGAGGATCATGAAGCTGTAGGAGCCCATCCAGAGGGTCATTAACGCCCATCCCTGTGTGGTGTGATTACACTGGCATTATTTAAATGCTGAAGAAGGGAGAGGTCTCCCTGCTTGCCAACAGACTGGCTCCCCAAGTATCTTGAGAACACCAACATGGATGAGTGGATGTTCTTGGCCTACTGGATGGATGAATCCCGCCTATTGATGTTTTATCCACGTAACACTCACACATTGTTGGCAAGCACAAATATCAGGGCCCTTATGGAAATGCTTTCTCAGATTCCCTACCTTTCCTAAAACCCTCAGCTGTTTAAATGGTACACAAGAGGTACCTGGGATCTTTTTGGCAATCATGAACATGAATTTCCTCTGTAACCTAGGCAATATATGAGTGGAGCCCAAGGACACAGGAGGGAAAGAGGAGGAGGAGGTAGCTGTTCAAGTAGAGCAGTAATGGGTGGAGAGAAGGAGGAAGGAAATAGGTGGGGCCAGCCCAGCCCTGTACAGATATGTGAATGAACCCAGTTTCTTTTCAGGGTCCTTCTGTATCTTTGGATACAATCCCTTTCCCTTGTTCTCCATGTCCTCACACCCCTCTAGTCACCCACGCTCAGCATCCTCCTTAGCATGCCATGACCAATCTTTCCCTTCCTTTGTCCCTATTGCAAGCAACATCTGCTGTACTATTTCTTTAGGGAGTCATATCAGTGATAACACTTAAATAATGGCCAATAAATCAGAGTCTCAAAATACGTTACATTTATCCACTTTTCCCAGTAAGTCTGATAAGCTTATTCACTTCCATAATGACCAAGATGAGAATGTGCTCCTCCCAGAAGTCATATTTATATTGTGAGAGAGATTCCTAAGCCTAGATCCAGAAATATATTAATCACCTTCAATAGCGTTTTCATAAAGGGGAAAGAACTAGGCAGGCGTTGCCCCCATAGGGCAGGGGTTCGGGTTCCAGGGTACTAGCACGATGGAGGGAAAGGTGAAATAGGGCTCACTTCCAGCACCAAGGTGGTGTGTGACTAGCATAGCATCAGCTCCATACTAAGTGACTGATCCATAATGAATCAAAACGTGGGACGCCTGGGTGGTTAAAGGTCTGCCTTCGGCTCAGGTCATGATCCCAGGGTCCTGGGATCGAGGCCCACATCGGGCTCTCTGCTCGGCGGGGAGTCTGCTTCTCCCTCTGCCTGTTCCGCCTGTTCTGCCTGCCGCTCCCCCCTGCTTGTGCTCTCTCTCGCGCTCTCTCTCTCTGACAAATAAATAATTAAAATCTTTGGGGAAAAAAATGTGAATGGAGGTTTAGTGAAAGGACAATTTACACAGCTGTGGGGTATGGTTTAGAGAAGCAGGAAGGGATGGCGCAATGTGCAGGATGAACATGAACCTGGTGGAAAACCCATATCAGCTCTCAGTCTGAAGGTGTGATGGCAAAGAGCGGCTGGCCATCAGCCCTCGAGAGGGCTGTGGCTTTTGGAGAAGGGCTGTTTAACAGGAGTTGTGGTGTTTGGTAGAAGAACGCAGCCACGGCCCAAACATGGCCTAGCAGGTAGCAATAAATTCCCGGACCATTTTCTCTTCCCACCCTCCAGTTTTCCGTCTGTACCTCCCATTGGAGAACCCACTGGAAATCAAAGATTCAAGGGAGCCTGGGTAGAGCTCAGCCTCCCAAGGGCAGGTGGAGAAAGGAGAAGCAAATAGAAATAGAATATGTTTTAGCACATTAGTCTTTAGCAGCTTATACTTTAGTACGGGGGACAGACTGATATGAACATAATTTATGCACAAAGTGGCCATCAAGGTAATTAATAGAAGTGTGTTATTTGATTCATTTTATAAAATAAAAATTCACTGGCTGCTGGCAGGCCCTGAGTAGGGTCTGGAGGTCTCCAAATCTTCAAATCAGCCATAACTATCAACCAAAGTATCCTTTCCATCTTTTCTCCCTCTTCACTCGCCTCCCTCCCTTCCTTCCAACAAATGTTACTTGAGTCCTCCACATGTGGCAGGAATTGTGCCTGTCTTCTGCTCCTGGTTGCTTTCAGTCCTGGGGTGGCTCTCTATCACACCTGCCCCTTTCTCTCTGTCCTGCAGACTAGCCTTTCCAGACCCTTTCTGAGGGACAGTGACGCTTCCCTGTTGCTTGGGGCAGAAAGAATGGTGATGTGAAAGTTTTTTCCAAAAGAGTAAGTTGTGTGGAATTTTTAAGCTCAAGTGTAGACTGGGGAACAGAGGGAAAGACTGGGATTCTGGAAAGACTGGGATTCTGGAAATCCTGGGCTAGAAGGTAAAGGCTGTGGGGCAATGGGAAAGGGGAACAGTTGGGAGATCTAGTTCAATGTTATGGGGGGCCTGTATTAAATGATGGCTCATGTTGCTTCCTTTTCACCCCTTCCTGAAGAAATCAGCACAAATACAGAGGAAATCTACATCAGTGGGTGGAAGCAGAGCCCTCTCAGCTCACTTGACCCTGGCTGACCCTTTTTCAGACCTAAACCGGGAATGCAGTGGTGTACAAGATCCATTCAAACAGTCCCAGAACCATTAAGCAATGGAGACTGGCTCTTGGACACTTGGCATGAATTTCTGGCAGTTTCCCCTCACCAACATGCCTCCCTCACCCTGTCTGTAGGGACCTCCCTGTTTATCTTTTCCTCATTCTGCCAATGGTCACTGACCTGATTTCATCTTTTTTTTTGAGAACGACTTTTCAGTCTGTCTTTCTCTCCCCTGTCCCTTAGAGCCACTGTTTTGTTGACCAGCCTATTCTGAAGTATCTCTGAGGCATTCCCCTGAATTTTACTGAGTACCTACGTATCTGCTAGACAATGTATTTCATTGCTTTTACAACTCCTCCTTCCTCCCCTGATGAGTCTTCAAATGTCATTGGGGCCTCCATCTTGGTCTCCACTTCGAACAGCATAGTGGTCAGGAGCGTGATACTATAGACTGCCTGGCATTGACGTCTGCTTCTGCCATTTGAGCAGCAATGTGGTGTGGGAGAAATCACTTACCCTCGTTGAGACTTAGTTTCCTCATCTGTAAAATGGGAATGATAATAGTTTTTTTAAAAAGTTTTATTTAATTTAGAGAGAGAGAGAAAGAGAGCGTGCACAGGGGGAAGAGGCAGAGGGAGAGGGAAAGAACCTCAAGCAGACTCCCCGCAGAGTGTGGAGCTGGACATGGGGCTTGATCCCACCACCCCAAGACCATGACCTAAGCCAAAATCAAGAGTTGGATGCTTAACGGACTGAGCCCCCCAGGCACCCCAGGGACAATAATAGTTCTAAGTTGTGGGGATTAAAGGAGTTAATATCTATAAAATGCTGGGCCCCATGTCTGACCCCTGGGAGTCCTCAATAACAGCATGCTTTTATTACTATGAGTGCTGGGTTATTACTATGGCCCAGGGCACAGGATAGAGTGCTCATTCATCTCTAAATTGTGTTCTGTGCTCAGTTACAAGGGTCTTCTAAGAATAGAGATGACTTAACAGTTCTCAGGTTTATCTCCATGTGAAACTCCATCTTCTCAAGAGGAGGAGACCAAGGTAGGGTTCAAGCTCTGGTCATTAAGGCAGCTGGAAGCTTTGTCTAGAGCTTCCTTGCAATCAGAGAGTCCATTTTTGTTGGGGCTGATGGTCCCTAGACCATGGACTAAAAGTCCACACTGCGTTGATCAGTTGAAACAACCCCAAGACTTACAAGCTATGATCTTGCCTAAGACCATAGAGGGACCCAGCGGTGGTCTGGGCTAGGGCAGTCTCCTAACTCCGAATACAGCATTCATTCTACACCACTGGGGTTTTTGTGTTTTATATATTTTATCCATCTATCTGTCTGTCTCCTCTGCTTGGACCTTATTCCCCTAAATTAAATCTTTTCCAGAGCCCCAGTTTATGAAGAGGGAAAGCTGAGCTGCTGTGGCTGATGGGAGAGGCAGGGCCTGGATCCCTGCACACTGGCCTTTTCTTTGCCTTGTGCTGGGGCCCTTGAGACGGCCCACATTGCTATCTTATCAGTACCTATGCATCTTTTTCTTTGACATGGTGTCAAATTCCATTTTTCTAACCAGTTTTTCGGGTATATGGAATGTTTGAACCTATCCCGTCTTACAAGGGTGTTGTCAGCAAATACTCTCCATATAATATATTGTAAATGGAGAAGTTTTTGGACTGATCAGCTTAAACTTTGGTCTTTGCAGGAAGCCTGGAAGCCAGCCTGGCTCTATGACATTGGCCAGGGTTTTGGAGGATGGGAAGGACCCTAAATCAAACAAGCCTACACCCCACTTTCATAAACCCAAATATCTCTGTCCTCAGCTTGCAGCACACCCAGGATCAAGTTCCAGAAATTCCATTTAGTTTTCTTGGCTTCTATATTCACTCAGTTACAACTGGTCCAGAAGGAGTCTTGGCACTAAAAGCCTGCAAGGAAAAGCCTGTTTCTTTGAATGTTGTTGCCCAATTTTGCAGACATTTTAGGTTCAGATAAGGTTTTGGGTGGCCAGTTAATTCTTTCTACATGTTGTTCTGAAATGAACCCAAACCCTGCCACCTTCTGAGAGTCTCTGGTCGAATCGTGGCACTAATAAGCTGACATTCCGGACTCTAAAGCCAACTTTTCCTAAAGGTCATTTCTCCTCAGTGTTCCTTCCCGGCCATGCAGCTCTCCTTACCCTCAGGTCAGGGGGAGTGTAGTCTGCGCCTCTTCCTCTGGTCCCATGAATGGCTGCTTAGAGACATCTGTGTGGGTGCTCTTGTGTTTCCCTTGAGAAGAGAAGAAGAAGATTTCTTGGAAACATCACCTCAGCTTTCTTAGCTATTGCTTATTTTTTTTAAAAAAATTTTTTTATTATTATGTTAATCACCATACATTACATCATTAGTTTTTGATGTGGTGTTCCATGATTCATTGTTTGCGTATAACACCCAGTGCTCCATGCAGAACGTGCCCTCTTTAATACCCATCCCCAGGCTAACCCATCCTCCCACCCCCCTCCCCTCTAGAACCCTCAGTTTGTTTTTCAGAGTCCATCGTCTCTCATGGTTCATCTCCCCCTCCGATTTCCCCCCCTTCATTCTTCCCCAAACCACTATCTCTGCCCTAGTCAATTGAGCCTTCCACTGTTGGGGTTATGATGAGAGCTAAGTGTATAGTTTCTTTCCTACTCAGCTGTGTGTGTGTGTGTGTGTGTGTGTGAAAACGCAAAGGGGCAGATAAAGGGGAAGAAGTCCCATTATCTTCTAAGCTCCATGAGGTCAGGGAACATATCCACTTTGGTTACTGTTGTAACTGTGGTACAAAGTAAACATTCAATAAATATTGGTTGAAGGAATGAATGAACATCTGCCTTCCCGTATCAGTAGATCTCTCCAGCCTCAGGGTTAAAGAGTACACCAGTCCCTGAGATCCAGGGCGTGGACTTCAGTGGATTGTCTGATTATGCTGTGGAGATGGCTCAGTAGGGCTCCCTTTAAGCCAAGGTGGTGGCTTATATCGTATGTTGGAGGGTGTTGGTACTTCCTAATGCTTACAATAATCTCATGTCTTAGGGTCTTGAATGTGATTTGTTCAGAATGTTATTTGTACTCTCTGAGAATGCTGATGTTCCTGGCAGGATAGCCCCTTTAGATTTGTTAGAAAAGTGTGGTGGCTGGAACATAGGTTCTGGAGTCAGATGAGACTGCGTTTTAACTTTAGTTTCACCATTTACCATCTGTGGGACTCGGATAAATTATTTGACCTCTCTCAGTGGGGTTCCTTATCTGTAAAATGGGGATAATAACATCTTCGTCTCAGAATTATCAACCTTAAATGATAGTGAGTATGAAAGGTGACCAGTCATGTACTGACATGTAGGAGACACTCAAATACTATGAGGTCTTTTTCTTGCTCTTCTTTCTAAAAGCAAGGTTCTAGGGAAGACGTATTGGAGGGTGGGAAGAAAGAGAGGGTAGTAAGAACAAATCTTGTTACAGACTTAAAAATTTGTCTGGGACTAGTCCCATCGACCAACATTGCCTAATTGCCATGTGAAACTAGTAAACAGGGAAATATGAAACTTTTTCCAGTTATATAATTTTATTGGATGGAAGAACCTAATTTTGCCTACAGTGTCTCTGCACAAATTAGAAAAGTACTTCTATGGGGCTCTCAACCCTCTGGGCATATGGCTTGGCAATCAGACTGTGCCTCTGGGCACATCTGAAAAGGGGCCATTTCCTCTGGGCAGATGCAGCCCTGAGCCATGGCACACAACTTGGTAGAAAAAGCTCAGGCTAAATATCAGTCCTCATCTGCCCCTTCAGCCAGTTGCCCCTATGCATGAACTACTTGCCCAACCGTATGAGATGGGTTTGCCAACCAGAGACAACAATTTGCAGTAAACTTGGACTGAATCATCAAATACACTAGAAATTTATGGAGGAAAACCTATTTGAGGCAGAAGACCTGGTTGAAATCATTTCCATTTCCAAGTCTTTAACCCAGGGCGGGGTTACAAAACAGGTAAATACTTCAATCCTCAGTTTCTTTATTTATAAAACAGTGATAAAAATAATCTACTATCTATTCCTACATAACAAATTATCCTAAAATTTTGTAGCTTAAAAAAGAATAAGCATTTATTATCTCACATAGCTTTTGTGGCTCAGGAATTCAGGAGCAGATTAGTTGGTTGGTTTGTGTTCAGGATCTCTTATGAGCTCAAGGTTTTGGTAGGTCAATCTGTGTAATTAATGTAATACAAACTAAAACCACAAGAGCATTTTATAGATTTAGAAAAAGCATTCAGCAAATCTAACACAGTTTCACGATAAGAGCACTAAAAAATTAGGAATAGAAGGGAACTTACTCAACTTGGTAAAGACCATCTATGAAAAACTTAAAGCTAACATCATCCTTAATGTTCAAAGACTAGATACTTGCCCCTAAACATTAGCAACAAGACAAGGATGTTGCTCTCACCACTTTTATTCAATATTATAGTAGAAGATCTAGCCAGGGCAGTTTGGCAACAAAAAGAAATAAAAAATCATCCAGAATGGAAAGGGAGAAATAAAAGTATTTTTAGATGACATGATCTTATATATAAATAATCCTAAGGAATTCACAAAAACGATTACAACTAATAATTTCAGTTAGTTGCAGAATATACTTGCAATGAATACTCTGAAAATGAGATTAAGAAATCAATTCTATTTGTAATAGCATCAAAAAGAATGAAATACTTAGGAATAAATTCAACAAAAGAAGTGCAAAATTTATACTCTGAAAACTACAAAACATGGTTGAAATACATTAAATAAGCTCTAAATAAATAGAAATCATTCTATGTTCATGGATCAGAAAACTTTTTTTTAAAAGTGTTTTTACTAATTTGAGAGAGAGAGAGAGAGAGCCCATGGGTGTGGGGGGGGGGAGGGGCAGAGGGAGAGGGTTAAGCACACTCCCTACGGGGCAGGGAGCCCTACAAAGGGCTCAGTCCCAGGACCCCAGGGATCATGACCTGAGCCGAAGGCAGAGCTTAACCAACTGAGCCACACAGGTGCCCCAAGGATCAGAAAACCTAATATTGTTAAGATGACAATATTCCCCAGATTTATCTACAGATTCCATGTAATTCTCATCAGAATTCCAGCTTGCTTCTTAGACAAGCTGATTCTAAAATTCTTCCAACCAGAATAAATAAACAGTCCTGAAAAAAAAAGAACAAAGTTGGAGGACTCATACTTCTTGATTTCAAAAATTATTATAAAGCAACAGTCTTTAAGAAGATAGTATGGTAGTGGCATAATGATAGACATGTAGATCCATGGGATAGAACTGAAAGTCCAGAAATAAATCCACGTGTTAACTGATTTTTGACAAGGGTGCCAAGACCCTTCATTGGGGGAAAGAATAATCTTTCTGATAAATGGTACTGAGACAACTGGAAATCCACAGGCAAAAGAATGAAATTGGACCCCTATCTCACACCACATACAAAAATTGACTCAAAAGAGATCAAAGACTTAAGTGTAAGAGGTAAAGCTATAAAACTCTTAGAAGAAAACATAGGAGTAAATCTTCTTGATCTTGAATTTGGCAACAGAATCTTATTTATTTATTTATTTAATTATTTTTTTTAAAGATTTTATTTATTTATTTGAGAGAGAGAGTGAGATAGAGAGCATGAGAGTGGGGAGGGTCAGAGAGGGAGGCAGACTCCCTGCTGAGCAGGGAGCCCGACGTGGGACTCGATCCTGGGACTCCAGGATCATGACCTGAGCCGAAGGCAGTCGCTTAACCAACTGAGCCACCCAGGCGCCCAACAGAATCTTATTTATGACACCAAAAGCATGAGCCACAAAAGAAGCAATAGATAAATGGGACTTAGTCAAAATGAAAATATTTTGTGCTTCAAATAGCACTATCAAAAAAGTAAAAGGACAACACACAGAATGGAAAAAAAAATGTAAATCATGTACTTAGAATCTAGATATCTAGATCTAGAGTATATAAGACCTCTTATCTAGATGTCTATCTAGATCTATAATATCTAGAATATATAAAGACCTCTTACATCTCACTCTTACAAAAACAAATAACCCAATTAAAAAATTAGCAGAGTACTTGAACAGACATTTCTCTGAAGAAGACATACAAATGGGTACTAAACACATGAGAAGATGCTCAACACCATTAGTCATCAGGAAAAGGGAAATGAAAACCACAATGAGATGCTACTTCACATCCACTAGGATAGCTCAGTTCTGCAGGCCTGCTTGTTAATTCAGCATTTGTCTCCTCTTGGCTTTATTATGTGGCTAAAAGATACAAAGAAGTAAATGGCAAAATTAACAAAGAGAAAGGGAAGAGAAACGCAGGCCTGGGACCCAAGAAGAAACACAGCCTCCCTGGGGGATTGTCTATGAAAGGGCGCTCTGCCCCCCAATTTATATGGAATCTGGTCCAGCGTCAGGCAGGCCCCAGGGGTGCGGTTTCAGACAGGATGGAGATGAGGGTGTGGTAGAACTGTAGCCAGATGGTTGTAAGCGGCCAGCCCTGTCCCTCCCATGGTTACAGCTTCCGGAACACAACACTCCTTGTCTCCAAAACCCTTGACAGCAGTGGAGTTCGGGTTGTCCTCTGGTGCTCTTTGGTTGTCATTCTATCACAGGCAGCACGTGGGCTCAATAGGATTATAAAAATATAACCCCAGGTTCACAAGTTAAGAGCAGAATCTGGTTATTTGGGTAGTTGCCGTCATTGGCTTGAGTGTGTCCTTCCAGCTTTCTGAGTGTTCTTTCTGTAGCTCCAGAGCCTTCCTTGGCCGTCTCTCCGGTTTACTCCCCTAGTTGCTTAGAAACCTACCCCCTCACCTGTCTAGGTACCTCTCTCATAATTTTAGAGATATTAATTAACCTTTGTGTTAGATGTTTCAGGAATGTTTGGGTCTCTTATCTCATCTAGTCCTCAATGTGACACTGGGACATGGGTAATGTTGCCATCGTTTGAAAGCTGAGAAAACGAAGACATGAAAGGTTAAGCAATTTGTTGAGTAGTGTGCAGCCGGCAACTGGCGCCCACACCCGGATTCTGTGGGCTTTCTTCTGACCCTATGGCTCCTTTCTTCAGCCCCAGACAGTAGGGTTTCCCTTAACCCTACTTTCTTGGGGAAAAGACTGACCTGATATAAGAAGCTCATCTAGACAAAAATAACGCTTTATGCATTCTCCCTAAACATCCAATTCTGATTTGGATCATTCGCAGGAGCTCCTATCTAGCCCATTTAGAAGTTAACAAGAAGACAGAGCACAGAGTGAGTCCTGGGAAGGGCCAGAGGCCACTCATTGATGAGCTTACAACAACTCAAAATGAAGGTCAGCCTGCAAACCCTAGATAAATTCTGGAATCATTCTTACCTTCAAGAGGCTCCTCCAGACTGGCCTCAGAAGGAGCTTAGCACTGGTTTGGATTCCTGCCTTGTGATGGGGTAAAAACTGGACCATCATCTGTGGGCATGTGGGGGTGGGAGGGAGGACACGGTTATGTCTTATGCAGAGATCTAATGACCTTGCTCATCTTGTGATACTCCTTAGCACCTAGCACAAGTTAGCACCCAGCAAATACTCAATAAATGTTTTTTTAATTTAATCACATGGTAACCAATATTTTGTCTTGTTTTTTTTTCCCCCTCCAGGAAACCTCTTCTACACATGAAATACACTTAACTGAAATTCCTCCCTCTCTCCCTCCCTTCCTTTCCCTCCACCTCTTTCTTTTTTTCTTTCTTACCTCCTTCTATACGTTCACTTATATAGAATGTTAGCATTTTCAGAGTGTGTTTCAAAAGTCTCCTCAAGCCCTATACAGAGAAGGGCAGAATATAAACAGATAATGAGCCTCCCCAAAATAATCTCATTTGATTTGTACATTTCACCACTTTTACCCATAATGCATATCAAATATAAATTATCATTAATTCATTCCATCCCAAATGCTAGTGTTGGTTTTATTTTATTTTTCTACTTCCTGTACTAAGAAGCTATTACCCACAGTCCTTCACTCCCACCTCTGGAGGGAGAAAAAAAATCCTCTTGTTTTCTGTGGGTGGCCTGTGAGGGCTCCTGAGCAGATGTTCAGGGCGTTGGAGTTCAGCATCTGTGAATTCAACTGGATCACTTTGGTAAGCTGTTAGTATTCTATAGTATCCCACCTGGGTACACCCCCCCACCTCTATTACTTTTTCCCCTCTCAGTTCAATTCTATTGTTTAAACAAACTCTGCCAGTTTCTGACTATGTAGTTTCTTACAGTAATGAGTGCCAGCTGCCTAATATCCAGGGAAGATTTCAAAATTATTTAGATCATACGTATATTGATAATTATTTTTTTTATGTTTCTGATGCATTCTTTTCTTTTTCTTTTTCTTTTTTTAATTATGTTATGATAGTTCTTATCTCATTTCTCTTCTCTCTTAAAGTCCCAATTCAGGGATTTGAAGGACATCAAAAAAGTGAAATTTAGCAATTAGCCCTTTAGAAAATGATACAAAATCTCTTGAGCAAGCTCCACAGTTTTCTTTGAACAACTTACCCAAAGTTTTCGATACAAAATGCAATAGTATAGCCCAGCCATTTCTGTGTATACCTTCTTTGAAAAGAAACAGCATGGGGGCGCCTGGGTGGCTCAGATGGTTAAGCGTCTGCATTCGGCTCGGTTCATGATCCCAGGCTCCTGGGATCGAGTCCCGCATCGGGCTCTCCGCTAGGCGGGGAGCCTGCTTCTCCCTCTGCCTCTGCCTCTCTCTCTCTCTCTCTCTCTGACTCTCATGAATAAATAAATAAAACATAAAAAAAAAAAATCAAATGAAATTTTTAAAAAAAAAAAAAAAAGAAAAGAAACAGCATGAAAGTGACATAAAGTGAATTCTCAGGCTCATGTAGGACAAATAGCCCTTTATGGCAAGTGATGGAGAAATCAAATCAGTGGATTGAAAACGCAACTCTTGATGTGATACTTATGTTTAGGGAATAAGTATTTGAAAATTTAAATTTATCAACCTGGTTGAAAGTGACCATATATTTATACATTGTAAATGTATGACTCTGAAGGACTGAAGGAAGGAAACCAGTAGGAGAAAAAAGAATAATAATCAACAAACTGGAGTCCACCAGCTTAAAGGGTCCCCTGTGGAGGGTTTTTTTTTTTTTTTTTTAAGACAAAGAGGTCTAAGAGAACTGCTTGTTTCATAAGAAAACAATATGGTTTTAATAACATAAGAAAAAATGGTGTTGATCCATGAGAAAGCAGGGAAGGGTAGAAAGAAATTAACTTGGCAGGGTCGAGGGTTGCTTTAAAATGATCTCAGAAGTGGAAGTTCGCCAGGCAACCAGTGAAAAGGATGGTCAAAAATTGAAATAATTTTCTGAGAAAACCAGAAGAGCTAAAGCAGGAGATGAAATGCAACTAGCAAATGATATAAAGAGAAACAAGAAAAAAAATTATTTAAATATTTAAGCCATAAATGAGAGATAAAGAAAAATATTACCCTTCATAAATGGAAACAGCTGAAAATAGGGGATACTTAAGTGCCAAAGTTTTAAAACTTTTACCTTATGAAACTAGTAGCTCAAGTCTTAATCCCTCTATTCATGCACAACCATTTTATATGCATTTTTGAAAAACATTTTGGTACAGTTTCTTCTATCCCTGAGCTATATAATACTTGAAATGTGGCTAGTTCAAATTGGGATGTGCTGTGTCAAATACACACTGGATTTTGAAGATTTAGTAAAAAAAATCCCATTAATAATTTTATATTGATTACATGTTGAAATTGTTATATTTTGGATAATTGTAAGTACAATATACCTTTAGAATTACTTTCCCGTAATTACACAATTGGGTCACATTATATTTCTATTGGACGGTGCTATTCTATTTATTTTCTATATATAACAATTATGAAATCTTTGTTAATGTAGAATCATCTGAAGTTAATTAAAATGAGAATCAAAATTTCATAAGCAGTTAGAAAGAGTGTGATTTTTATCTTGAGAATATAATAAAAATTATACAAATAATTTTATTATAAACCTTTAAAATAAAGGTTAGGTTTTACTTGCAATTATACACTAAATCTTGGAAGAAAATGTCAATAAATAAAATGATGGGGGAAGGGATTGTGGGATGGTTTTTCCAAAGAAAATGAAAGATAACTTAATACTACATCTTTCACTCTACATTTGATTATTTTGTAGCACCATTATAAAGAGGACCAGTTGTGCAAAGATGTTTGAAGAGTTCATCAATTTCCTGAATCGCCTCTCATAATACTTTAATAGATTATTCTCTTTTGCTTGGTCCATCTTGTCATCATTCTTGTTAATTTTCTCTTTGATTTTTTTTTTTATTGATCGAATTCTCGAGATCCTTATTTGCTAGTGATTTGTGCAGCTATCTAAATGCCCTCTCATTATTTTAAATCTTCCAACTATAGAGGCTTGGATCATGAATATGTAGATAATGAGACCCCTGTGTATATTTATGTTGCTGGGGCAGCACTGTAATACAGGTCTATGCCGCACCTGTCACTTAATACTGCATCACAGTTATTCTCCAGTATCTTTGAGAATGCTTGCTAAGCATCGTCTGAGGTGAATGACTATGTAATAGTCTATCTTATGGGTAAACTGTAATCTATAAGTTATTGAATCATTCCCTTATTTTGGATATTTATGCTTTTTTCTCCTTCTTTGGGCTATTTTTATAAACAATGCAATAAATAACATCTCTGAACACAAATCTTCATTACATTCCTGGTTTTGTTTCTTGTAGATACTGGGAGGTGTAATTGTGAGATAAAAAAATCTGGATAATTTTATGCAAACTGCCAAATAGTTTTTTTGGCTATTGATAGTAATTTATAGTCTTACCAGTGGCATATGAGTGTACATGGGATCACCTTTGCCAACACTGAGAATTTCAAGAAAAATATTTTTGTTAAGCTAATATGTGAAAATAATATCGATTTACTCTTTATTTGAATTTATTTGATAATGGTTTTTAAGATGTTTATTAACAGTACTTTGTTTTCTGTAAATTCTCTGTTCATGTTATTTTTTTTTTTCATTTATCTATTGTGGATGTTTTTCACTCCATTTATTTGCAAGAGGTTTTTTTTTTTTTTTTAAAGATTTATTTATTTATTTATTTGAGACAGAGAAAATGAGAGAGACAGAGAGCACATGAGAGGGGGGAGGGTCAGAGGGAGAAGCAGGCTCCCTGCCGAGCAGGGAGCCCGATGCGGGACTCCATCCCGGGACTCCAGGATCATGACCTGAGCCGAAGGCAGTCGCTTAACCAACTGAGCCACCCAGGCGCCCCTGCAAGAGGTTTTTTATATTAAAGATATTAACCCCTTTGTTTAGTGTATTCGTAACAACCTAGGCTTTTACTTCTTTTTATTATTATCAAATATTTCAACATATAGAAATGGAGAATATTTGTAAGAATTCTTTATACTCACCACCGGTTTTAAAATGATAAATTTTGTCATATTTGGCAAGACAGTACAAAAATAATTGAAGCCCCTGTGGAAGTCCACCCCTAGTTGCCACCGTCAGCTGTCCTCAGCCCCCACCCTCACCCCAAGAGCCAATTTTTTTTTTTTAGATTTTATTCATTTATTTGAGCAGCAGCGGGGAGCAGCCAAGGCAGAGGGAGAAGCAGGCTCCCTGCCAAGCAAGGAGTCCAATGTGGGGCTCTATCCCAGGACCCTGGGATCATGACCCGGGCCGAAGGCAGCTGCTTAACCGACTGAGTCACGCAGGTACCCCCAAGAGCCATTTTTAATGCTTCTGATTGTCATTTCTTTTTTCTTTTTAAAGATTTATTTATTTATTTGAGAGAGAGAGAGAGAGAGCTCATAAATCTTTAAGCAGACTCCCCGCTGAGCATGGAGCCCAGCTCAGGGCTCTACCTCACAACCCAAGAGATCATGGCCTGAGCTGAAACCAAGAGTCAGAGGCTTAACCGACTGTGCCACACAGGCTACTCTGATTGTCATTTCTATGTATGTTTTGTATTCACTACACATTTATGTGACCATAAATTATGCAGAGCATTGTTTTTCATGTTTTAAAAACCTATAAATGGTGTCTGTCATACTGTATGTCTTTAGGAGGTGGTTTATTCTTTTCTTTTTGTGAGCCAAGGTAATTTTTTGGATTAATCCATGGTAATCCACTTTAACTGCTATAGATATTTAATCATAACTATTCATTCTTCTGTTTAAGTTTTTTCTTTTGCTATTACAGTTAATGCAAAAAATTTAGAAATAAGCTTTCCTGTGCACTTGTGCTATAGTTTTTCTAAAGTGTATATACCTAGAAGGAGAATTTCTGTCCATTCAAAGAATGCTTATCCTTAATCTTACTACATATTTCCATATTTTAATCCATAGTGGGTTGTACCAGTTTACATTAAGAGTTCTTGTTTTTCTGCGTTTTTGAGAAAATTTGATACTGACAAGCTTTAGTTTTTTAAAAAACTTCCTTTTTCTTGATTCTAGTGAGGTTGAGCATCATTTCATTAGTATATTGGCCATTTGGGTTTCTCCTGCATATTTCCTATTTGTATTTTTTGGCCATTTTCTATTGGGTTATTCTTTCTTATTGAATTAAATAAGCATTTCATATTTTTTGGACGTTAATGTTTTGTTGATTATATGCACTGAAAATATAGTCTCTTAGTCTATGACTTACGCTTTCACTTTGTTTTTATATTTGTAATACTGCAGAAATTTAGAAAAACCTATTTAATCAAATCAATCCATTTTTTCATATAAAGTGACTGCTTTTTGGCTTGTTTAAGAAAATCTCTACCCTGAGATCATGAAGATATTCTCCCAATTTTCTTCTAAAAATTGTGAAATTTTCTTTTCCAATTTGTATTTAAGTCATTTGGAATTTATTTCTATGGTTGGTGGGATGGGGGAGATAAAACTTTGTAGGTAATCTGTTGTATTAGGATTATTTATTAAATATCCCATCTTTTAAGAAAATCTCCATTGATTTTTTTTTTTAAGGTCACTTGTCTCATACCGGAAGTTTTAATTTATATGAAGCTCTGTCTCTGAGCTCTCAGTTTGGTTCCATTGGCTTATTTGCCCATCCCTTTCTAATACACTCTGTCAATAATTCTACTTTATAGGAAGTCTTGATCTCTGGTAGGGCAAGCCTTGTTTCTCACTTTGTCTACTTCAGCAGTGTCTTGGCTATTTTTAGCCCTTTTCTTTTCCATATGACTATTAGGATCAAATAAATATCTGAATGGAATCCTGTTCCTTTTATGGATTTATTTAGGGAGAATTGATGTTTTTGCAATATTGAATATTCCATTCACGGACATGTTTTATTTCTCCATTTATTCAGGTTTTCTCTTAAACATTTTAATATTGCAATTTTCTCAATAAAGATTTTACACAATATTTGTTAGCTTTCTAGGCACTTACAGATTTCATTGATTTTGTGAATGAAACTTCTTCCATTAAGTTTTCTAATTGTTTATTATTTATGGACATCTCTCGACTTTTTAATACCTTTATTGAGATGTAATTCACATACCATAAAATTCATCCACTGAAAGTATACAATTCAATGGTTTTTGGTATATTCAAAGATATGGGAAATAAAGATATGGTCTTGGGAAATAAATCTAGATAGGTTGGAGTTTTATCTTATGAAAACTCTTGTGATGACTTGTAGCACAGACTGGAGTAGGAAAGCCAGACTCTTAGGCAGGAGGCCTTTGCTATAGTCAAAGTGAGTAATAATGAAGACTCTTCATTTGCACTTCATCAGTTTTAAGATGGAGTCCAACCAATTAACTCACCCTGATTGACAAGGGCTGACGTGGTCTTTCCCCTCCTTCTCCAGCCTCATCTTCCCCCTTGCCCTCTCAGCTCCAGCCTCACTGGCCTCTTTCAGTTTCGTGAACCTGCTATGTTCCTTTTGATCAAATGATCTGAATAAATTATTCCATCACTGAGTAACTCTCCCTTCTCTCAGCATGCCACATCCATTTTTCTAATCAACTTCTACTCATACTTCATGTCTCAATCCTTAATTATGTTCTTCTCTTTCAGAATACTCATTTCAATTTTCAGTTATATATTCATTAGTGTTTTCTTGAGCAACATCTTTCTCTCTCACCAGACTGTAAATTCCATTGCTGGAGCAGGGACAATTTGTGTCTGTTTCTGTTTGCCTAGTTCCCTGCACAGAGCCCCACACAGAATAGGCCCTTAATGCATATGTGTTAAATGAATAAATTAAAGAAATGAATTTTCTGAATTAGGGAAGGTGAAGTCAGTAGGAATAAAATGGATAAAAAGAAAAGGAGATGGCAAAATTTCTTAGAAAAAAAACTGACTTGACTTGGTAATTGACTAAATATGGGGAGGAGAGAGGTAGAGGATTTAGGAATAGTTCTTAAGTTTAGCACTCTAGTGATTAATTAAGAGAGAAGTTGTGTTATTAGTAGAAACATGGAAGCCAGAAAGAGGATGAAATTAATTTTAGATATATCAAATCACTATGAAGACCCTGATCAAGACAATATCCAATAGGCAATTTCAGGTATAAGGAGATTAAGATTTTAGACATGTTTTCAGAATAAAACAAACACTCATCTAAAAGAGTGGATAAAATAAACAAGGAGAAGAGAATAAACAGAATAGCAGAGGTCCTGGGAACTAGACCCTGATAAATGTCTATATTAAGGAGCCAGTAAAAGGAAAAGGACTCGACAAAGGGGATGTGGGAACAGGCAGAGAGATGGGGACGTGAGGTTGTGTGCCGCCATCGAAGTCATGGGAGGAGCGAATCCCACCGAGTGGAACATCCATACTGCAGAGGAAGAATGAGGACTGAAAATTAGCCATTGATCTTTAGATAACACTCTGGTGACCTTTGGGAGTCACGTTTTCATAGAGCATGAGGTAAGGCAAAATACTGATTTTAGGAAAACAAGGGACTGCTTGTATAGATCAGTGATTTAAGAAGTGTAGCCATGGAAGAAAACAAAAATAAGATTATAAGTAGTGTAAGAAACATCAAGGAACATCAAATTATTAGAAGTCTGAACGTGCTTATAAGCAGACGAGAAGAGGTCTGTGGAGAGGAGAAATTGAAGGGGCTGCCAAATGGGGTCAGCCATGCTGATTGAGGGAGAGAGGAGGGTTTGGGAAGATGTGACCAAGGAGGTGGTGAGTAAGGGGACACTCTTTCTGGAAGGAGCAAAGTCTTGAGGTGGAGGATATCACTCTCAGTCAGATAGGAGATTATCATTTTTTGTCAAGACTGCTGAAGATATTGGAGTCAGAGGGTGAACTGGGTGCTCAAAGGACATTGGCAGTAGGGAATAGGTGTCTACATCCTCAGTATTCTCCACTTGCACAAGCTCAGACTAAGGAAAAAAAAATGGGATGTCACCCTATAGTAAGCGGCCTGTTGTCCAGGCCAGTAGTGAGACAGCCTCTTTAAAATGCTCCAGAAGCCATGAGAACCCAAATCAGGGGGCGGGGGTGGGGGGTGGGGATGGGTGGGAAAGAAAGAAAAAAAACACCCAGAGGGGCTGACACACAGAAGCAGTCACTGCATTCCGGGATTGTGCTCACATCTGGCTCCAGACACTACCTGCCTCCGCAGAGCTGCCTCTGAGGACTGTGGGAAGGGGCTCTTTCCTGTGCTCGGAGGCAGTGATGAACATCTCTTACGTTTCCTCTCAAAAATTTCAAAAGTGTTTTCCCAAAATATGATCTCATTTCATTCTCAGGGCGCCGTGGCATTATTGTCCTCAATCTGAAGATGCCAATCATTGAATGTCTTGAGTAAGGTCATGCAGCTCACATGTATGGAGGCCTTTTGATTTGAAAACCCTGGCTCTTTCAACCACCCACATGTCTACACCTGACTGATCCACTTTAGTGGTGAGGAGATTGGTTCTGGAAATTGGGAGGCAAGAATGGAGGAAAAAAAGAAAAGAAAAGAGGTGGATGACAACTCCGGATGGCAAAAACCCTGTATTTATCACTCAGCCGGAGTTTGCCGGGGATAGCCACCCCCTTCTGTGGGCCCGGAAGCCATTCCCATATATGCTGGAGGGAACGAACGGCACCTATAAATTTAAGATCTTCTCATGGAAATAAAAGGCTTGGTGAGTTCTTAGAAGCAGGAGAGCAGGCAATTTATGTGTGTCTTTGGCAACCACGGTGGTGGTTGGGGCATGGACAGGAGGCAGAAACGTCTAAAACTATACTTGTCAATGTTAGGCAAACCCCATTACCTGAAACACAAGAGAGAAATGGCCTGCTTCCTCCTCCTTCACTTGCATGTGTGCTGGTCCACTCCCAGGTGAAGGGCACTGACCGGATGTGTGACCCTGGGCAAGTCACTTCATCTCTCTGGGCTTGGGCTTCCTTTCCTGGAAAACAATGAGCTTGCACTAGATGATTCCTAAGATCTGACTAACTTGAGTAGTCTCTGAGTCTATGGTTCTAAGGAAGATGGAAATCATGACAGCAGGAGGAGAAAAGTTTCTTCACTCGGACTTCCTGCTCAAGGCTGTTTTTCTGATTTCCCTCAGGGGCAGGGAAATCATTAGTGAGTCTGTGAAACATCATTTTCTAGGTGGTGGGCTATGCCCTTGTGCTATTTGTAGAACTGTTGAACTAATTAACCGACCAATTAACTAACTAATCACCTGACTGACTGACACATACCTGAGCATTGGCCAGAGAGCTGGGAAGGAGCCTCTGCGAGCATCCTCTGCTGTGGAAACCAGTGTGCGCTGCTGAGGCCTCGCCTCGGCAGGCCTGGCACTGCAGCCTCCCACAGACCCCAGATGTGGACAACAGGCCTTAAGTGGCCCCCTGGACTGGTCCTTCAGCCGGGCCACCGGGCCTTGGAATCAATCATGTCCAAGCCAGAGTCTTCTCTCACGCTCGAGTGGCCAGGCGGCAGCTTGGGGATGCTTCCCGACGGCAGCCCTGTACCTGCCTGGTGCTCCTCACCTCGCAGGGCACCGCTGATTTGGGTTTCACGAGGCTGTGCCAAGTGCGGCGAGGCCTCGTGTGCACTTTCTGTCACGTGCCCTGGTGACTCAGGCCCCTTCTGGTTCATGCTTGTCGGAGTATGGGAACCAGGGAGGAAAGGTGAGAGAAGCCTTTGTAGCAGTAGCTCCCCGCAAGGGTCTGGGGTTGAGTAACTACTGGCCCACAGGTTGCCCCGAAGCTGCTGAATGTGAGCGTGATGATGAAGTCATCGTGGGGCAGCAGGACCTCCGTTTTCAGGCGAGGTTTCTAGAGCCGTGTTTCCAGCTGCAGGAAAGAATCTACATTTCACCACTACCTTTAGTGAAAGAGTTTGGTATTTAACCACGTCGTCACCAGAGAGATTTTTGGGGGGCTATTTAACCTGAATCCCCCCTGCCACGTTTCGGGGTGAGTCCTCTTATTCTGGGAGACAGAGTGGAAAATTCATTCCGGGACAGGAGGGATGTCTAAGTAACCGTAAGGGAAGATGCTTATTCCCGCTTTATTTTCTCTTCCCTGCCAATCTAGAGCACTCTGTTCTTTCACACTTGACTTCAAATGTCCCCTGCCCCACCCCCCCCAAGAAATTTTGCTCTGGGGAACCCTTGCTTTCCATGGAAGAGACCAGAGCACTCAAGCTCAAAGTTTATTTGATCAGCCCTTCATTCTTGCTGACAGGCTGTTTTGAAAATACTTGGAGTGGGGGCACCTGGGTGGCTCAGTGAGTGAAGCGGCTGCCTTCAGCTCGGGTCATCGTCCCAGAGTCCTGGGATCGAATCCCGCATCAGGCTCCCTGCTCAGCAGGAAGCCTGCTTCTCCCTCTGCCTGCCGCTCCCCCTGCTTGTGCTCTCTCTGTGTCAAATAAATAAATAAACCTTAAAAAAAATCCTTTGAGTCGATTTCAGGGCACAGTGCTGTGTATTCCCTAGTAGGGGTGATTCTCTTTAATACAACCATGATATGGAAAAACCCCTGGCTTGGAGTTAGAAGTCCTGGACTCTTCCCTTGCCGGCTGTGACTCAAGAGGCTCAACCTCAGAAAGACTCAGATTACTCGTCTGGAAAACAGAGAAAATGAGGCTTTCACTTCTGGGGTCACAGTGATGATAAATAAAGGACTGTATATAAAAGTGCCGAGGAAAATGGCTTTCACTTAACAGGTGACCCACAGACCCTAAGTCACATTCTGTAAGGGCAGGGCCTTCCTCTGACTTCCATGTCTGTAGTTTTTCTCTGTAAGGCCTCAGTGTGCTGCTTTGCCCACAGGGTAAGCTTTGTGAGTGCTGCTCACCGATCCTCTATTTGGTAGCTGAGGACAAGCAAGCTGGAAAGGATTTGGGGCCATTTTGAGGTCTGGTGAAGTCTGGAGAAGTCCAAGATTGAGGGTCCCTGCTCCAGGTGGGTGGAAGGAAACGGGGAAGACGGTGCAGTGTGTGTGTCTGAGTTGGGGAATGAGGTGAGGCAAGATCCATGGACTAGGAATCTAGGGAAAATGGAAAAACTGAGGATTTGGTCCTCGAAGAGAAGTCGGATGCAGGCGTCTGTGGGAGAAAAAAGGGGCCAGCCATGTGCCCATCTGCCTCTTGTAACTTCACCGGCTCTTCAAGTTCACATTTGTACTGCCTTGTCTGTATTACTGAGTTGTTTCAATAAGTCCATTACGATCCTTATCTGTGGGAAGTGGGGTTTCTTTATCCAGGTGCGCAATTTATTACCTAGGAAGGTGCAGAAGGAAGCCGCAGACATCATTTCCCCCAGAAAGCACGGATCTTGCCTTCATCTGCTTCCTTAGTTCTTCTTCTCTGCACAAGGGTGGGAGACCCAGGAGATGGCTACAGGGCCGCCCTGGTGAGTACAGGGACAAGTGTTGACATCGCTCTAATGTGACCCCGGGTGAAGTGGGCAGGATTGCTGCGGGATTGAGCAACCCACTCTAAAGGGTGCTGCTGAAGGAAATGAGATTTGAGTGGGAAACACTAAGCCTGGAGATCAATGAGGGCCAGGGAGGGGTTTGTTTACAGAAGGTGAGGCCTTCTCTTTCTTTCCATGAGGCCAGATGAATGGAAGCCAGGGAAACTGTTGGAAGGTCAAGGACAGGGAAGGTGACGTCCTCCACTGCACAGCTCACCTCTTCGGTCAAAGCAAGTGATGCAGTCTGGTAGCTACAGCTCATTGGTTTTTCTACCGCAAGCACCTTGACCCAGGATAGGGTAAAACCAGGTGGTAAATAGATGCTGGTGCCTCGTGGGTTTTGTTTTGTGGAGCCTCAGATACAGAGAACTGAGTTAAACACATTCTTTAGTTTGTATCGCATTCTGGTTTTGTTTCATT
Organism: Neomonachus schauinslandi; assembly: GCF_002201575.2. Taxonomy (NCBI): domain Eukaryota; kingdom Metazoa; phylum Chordata; class Mammalia; order Carnivora; family Phocidae; genus Neomonachus; species Neomonachus schauinslandi. Next base: position 91,464,969 of record NC_058407.1, on the reverse strand, counting down.
ATTTGTTTTTCCTTGTTCATCCTTGATTTTTATCCCCAGTTCCCTTCTGTCCCTTCCCTCATTCCTACTCCCCCCCCCCCCCCCAACCACCAATCCCCGATGCACACAAGACATTCTCTAATGATAGGACAAGTAGGCTTATACACGTGCTCCCTTGGCTCTCTGCAAGAGCTGCTCTGGGCACATACCCAGCATGGGGGGGATTGCTGGACATAAGGTACATGCTCACTTAATTTCACTAAATACTGCCTCGTTGCTTTCCAGAATGGCTGTGCCAGTTTAATGTTGCTTCAGAAATGCATGAACACGTCTATATCCTTGAGTCTGACCGTCACTTGGGAAAACCTGGATTTCTAATCTTTGTATCTTGGATGTGTATGAAGTAGTATATCATTGTTTTAAAATTTGTAATTCTCCGATTTCCAAGCCTTCCTAGAAATACCTATCTCATCTCGTACTTGGTACCCATTCTCTAAATTGTGTATTGTTACATGTTTTGCTCATTTTTCTTTTGGGTTTCCAATCTTTTTTCATGAAGATTCATGAGTTTCTTATATATGTTAGACATATAATTATCCATGTATATAGATACTATAATTTTGTTTTGTGTTCCTATCCTGTTTTGGAATCAAGGTTGTACTTACTAGCCTCACAAAGTGATTGATAATTTAATTTCTATAATGGCCATTTATCTGTGCAAGTTTTTAATTTATTCCTTGCCAATTTTGGTACTTTATAAATTCACAGTAGTGTATCTAGGTGTGGATGGTTCCATTTATCCATGTCATATCACACTCTGTGTGTCTTTTCAATTCTACTTCTCTCCTCTGTATCTTAGCATTTTATTGTTTCTTTTTTAGGGAAAAAAATGATGTTTATTGTGCTTGTTTATTGTTAATTAATGTAAGTCTCATAGTATTTTCCTGCATTTATTTCCCTTCTTACTAGAGTACTTCTTCCAAGAGAATATTAAAAGACCTTTTACATATGCTTGAGATACCATTACCTTGCCCCAAGTTTTAAAAATAGTTTAATTGGTATTAAAATTCTAGGTTGATGGTTCTGTCTTTCAACACTGGAAAAATTATTCTTTTGGCCAGCATCTATTGTTGATATTGAGGATTCTTACTCCTTTTCAGGAGACCTACACCTTCTCTCTGGAAACTTTTAGAATTGTCATTTTTATTTTTGGTTTCTTGAAACACACATTTATTATTATTTTTAACCTTCTGAGCCCTCATGACATGACGGCAAAGGAATAAGAACTGGTACAAACTACCAGCAATGAAGACAATGTGGAGAGGTCGTCAGAGGATAAGCAACTGTGTGATACGTTGACTGTAGGAAGGAGGAGGAGGACTGGGGGCTGATGAAGTGAGGTGGATGGAGGAAGATGCAGTGGAGAATATACGTAGTGCACGCAGCTGTCAAGGACAATTGTTCTTGCAGATTCCTGGAAGGGCTCAGGCCTCAAAATCTCTAGATTTGATGGTGGGCAAGAGGGAGATTTGGGCTGAGAGAAACCCCCGACTTCTCCACCCTGAGGTCATGGGGGGAAGGATCATTTCTCTCTAACAAAACTGAACATCCTGTTGTTAGTGCGGGAGCTAATGCCACTTCTGGGTCCATTTCTACTCACCCTGAAATGGAGGTCAATAGTCAACGAGGTATTTGAGGGAATTGTGATACATGAAAAGGAAACATTGCAAAATAGAAAAATGATCCTGTAAGAAAACAAGAGATAATTCAAGGTAAATAAGGAGCTTGAAAGAGACGAATTTGTATCCTCAGAGACATTCATGAAGATACCACATCAATTAAACAAGAAGAAGATGCTATGAAATGCCAACTAAAAAGGTGGAGGATAAAATAGAGAATAAAGAAAAGAAAAAGAGTATAAAATCACCACCACCACCAAAAAACAGCATTTAGAATAATCCAGGAGCTCAATATACACCTGAGAGGAGAGCTAAAAAAGAAAAATATGTGGGAAGGAATTATTAAAGAAACATTATAAGAGAATCTCCCAGAGTTGAAAGATACAAAAGTTAAGAAAGAAGTGTTTACTTAGTACCCATCATGATGCAACATTAAAATTCAGAACACTAATAATGAAAGAGAGATCTTAAATGTTTCTAGAGAGAGCAAAATGAAGAAAAAAGAACGACAACCCACAAATAAATGGGCACGGGAGACTTGTAAGAGCAACACTAGGTGTTAGAAGATAATAAAGCAGTGCTTCAAATTATGAAGAAAATAACCTTCAACTAGAAGTCTATATCCAGCAAAAATCACTGTGAATTTTGAAGGCAGAAGAAAAGACATTTTCAAACAGATGAGGTGTGGAAAGTCTTAACGCTATACATCTCTCTAAGGAAGTCACTGGAGAGTGTACTCTTGCAAGACGTGGGAGTAAAGCAAGCCAGAGGGGGACCTGGGTTCTGGAAGCAGCCCTTCCACCTTTGAGCAGCAGAAGAATGGTGTGCTTCAGAGGGCCTGCATTGCAGGGGGCACTGGGCTTGTTAGGAGAAGCTGGAAATGGCTCTGGAAAAGTAGACTAAGGCAAGGCTGTGGAAAGCATTGAATACCATGCTAAGAAGTTTGGAATTTCCTTTGTTGGCAACGGGGAACCATGGGAAGTTTTGAGCAGCGCGATCCCATCTGTGTTTTAGAAGGCTCATCCTTATGGTGACATCCTTGTGGTAGGATCTGAAATGTGGGGGCGCTAGGAGGCAGAAGCGCCGGAGGATGGGCTGTCACAACAATCTTAAGAGACTCTTGGGGGCCTGAAGGAAGGCTTTCGACCTGTGAGGAAACTGAAGCTCCAGACTGGAAGAGAAAATCTTCCTGCCACTTTGGCTGCTGCCCGCACTGCCGCCCGCCGTCCTGGCTCTGCAGTGGGCTGGGGTGGCCTTCTGCCCAGCAGTAGCGTGATGGCGGGTGGGCCACGGCCAGTCGCCCCTCCCCTCCTCATTCAGGAGCCACTAGGAGCCCCCCTGGGCCGCGGCTTGTTTTAGCTTTTTAAACCTTACTCTAAACCATTTTGTGGCCACTTTCCAAGACATGTTTTCGTTTTCAGTGCAGGATTTTTACCAACTTCTTTTCACTCCCCTCCACACCCTTTAATGATTCCCTTGGTTTTTATAAGCAGTTTTTCAGTTTTTTCCTTCTACCTTGCCAACTCATCTAAGAAGTAGGGTTTTTTTTTTCCTCCCCTCCTCCTTTTATTAGTAGTATCTTTAAGATAATAAAATGGAAAAAATGAATGTTTGTAAACTTCTGGCCTCCTCCTGCTTTCTAGGTTCACACCCACTGGACCCTCCCCCGGAGGTTTGCGTGTCTGTGTGACCATAGCTCTCAGATGGCTTCAGCCCTGCCTCTCCTGTTCCATTATTTCCTCCCTGCCTGGTTACTGACTCCCATTCCTCCGGTCCCCCTGCCCTCCGGTTGCCAGGCAACCCGGCTCAGGGGCAAGAGAGACTGGTCACCAGTGCCCCACCGGTCTTTTCTCCCTCCTGTAGCAGCCTGGCTGGAAGTTGAGCAACTCGCTGAAGGTCAGAGGCAGCCATCCATAACTGTGGCATTCTCCACTTGGCGTGAACCTGACCCAGGAGGGGAAATACTCGAAGGCAGGGAATGGGGTGAAGTAGTTAGTTTTCCCTTCACGCCCAAAGGCCACGTGGCTCCCGCCTTCTGGCAGGAGAGAGTCAAAGTTAAGCTGAATAGGTCTTCGTGCATTTCAGGAATGTGAATTTCATTTCTTTATACACCTCTCTTCCCACTGACTGGGCTTGAGATTTAGATTGGGCACTGCAAAAATGGCAGATTCACTTGTTAGCAGAGGTTGAATTTTGGGACTGGGGATCTGCTTTCCTAGCACCCAGCATGTCTGGGGACAGTATAGGCATCATCTGGGATTGTTAGAAATGCAAACCTTCGTCCCACCCCAGACCTGTTGAACCAGAATCTGCATTTGGCAGAATGAACGGTCAGGTAATTTGTATGCACACTGAGAACCACTGATCAAATACTCTACAGTCAACTTGGTTAGGATGACAGGTGTGGCTGACAGCGGGATTTGTGTTCCAGAGAATTCTACCTTTCTGCTCTCAGTGGTGTATCATAGAGCAGTCGCCTAGAGCCCTTCTCTTTTCTCCATCAGTCCTTATGTTACCCAGGGTGTGAGACCAGGCGTGTTCACTATGTTATCTCACCTTAGCCTCAAACAGTCTTATGGGATAACAAAGCATGTTCATTGGTCTAATTTTAGACAATAAACCCCCATTTTATTGATGAGGAAATGACTATCTTGTTCCGAGTCACAGAGCTAGGAACTGGACTTAACGCTGGTGATGGCTGAACATCTCACTTTCCACCTTCCTTTTCTATGTGACTTAGGCTAGAGCTTCCAGTCCTTTTCAACGTGAAGCTCAGAGAAGTAATAATTATAGAAAAAAGAAAAGCAATCGGCAACATAATGTTGGGTTTGGTTTGAGTCATAAATTCCACCATGTAGGGATAAAACTAAGGACTTTTTCCTGAGCCTCTGCAAATGATTCCAGTAGTTCAGAGGCCCTTTTGAACAAGAGGTTACATGGATTGAGTTTCAAAGAAAAGAATGAAAAAAAAAAAAATCTCCCAGATGCGAATGGCCTCCAGATGTGCACAGTGCTCTTCCAGATGAGTGGAAGAGTGGGGTGGGGGTGGGGGACCGAGATGCCTCACATGTCGCAAAATGGAATGGAAAAACTGCTCTCAGCCACAGGGGGAAAGTAGGACAGGGGGAAGAGAGATGAAATGAAAGAGATGGAATCCAAGTTAAACTCTTCAACGTGGGGCCAGACTAACTCCAAAGGAATCATTCCCACGTGGGCTGACCTTTCCATTTGCATGGCGCATGGAAGCCACACCTCAAACTGTGCAGCTGGAGAGAAACCTCTGAAGGTGTTTTGCCTGCAGGAACTCAGCCTCCTTAGACCTGAGCGAATCTGATTGGGCCCCTTCAAGGTTTCCCCAGTGCAGGGGGCAGGGCAGGCAGGACCGGCTTGGCTCGCAGTCTTGCTGGGAGAACAGAAGTGAGGCCAGAATGCGGAAGGAGGAGAAGCCAGGAGCTCCCCAGGTCTTTCCTGCTCTGGCTTCTGAATCAGCCGCTCATTCTCTCGGGGATCTCCTGCTTTGTTCCTCCACAATGGCGAGGAGGTCCCAGGTTTCTCAGATGAGTAAATCTGAAACCGCAGGAAACTGAGGCCTCGTGGCCAAGTCATCATGGTTTGTCACATCTCTGAGAATCGGAGCCATCCTCAGACTCCTGGCCCCATGACATAAAACCCCTTTCTTTCCCTCTGTTGGCATCTTTGCCTTCTCCGGGCAAATCTGCCAAATTGAGTTCCAGGTGCATGTCTCCCACCTTCCCACGTGTCCCTACCTTTTTCTTCTTCCATGTGTATGAAGACTGTCCTGAGCTTCCATTTTCCGTGCCACTCTGGAGGTATGATTTTGATTTCCACTTCCGCCTATGTTTTTTCCACAACACAAACAACTCACCCTGTGCTGGTCTCTCTGGAAGGCAGGGGGGGAGTCCACATTTTTATTTCCCTCTAGGGGTTCTCAAGATCTAAAGAACACATTCCAACAGAATGAGTAAATTTAAGTTGCTAATTATTTATATTATTAAAACATGTGCATATGCAACAATGCCTACATACTGATCACACACACACACACACACACACACATACACACACACACACACTGCTGTAATCTTTGGCCAATATGCTAACAATACCATTAATAATTACTAAGTGGAAAAGTTAATTAGCCATCTTCTGTTTTCCTTTGTGGACCTAATCTCTGATCTGTAGCCTAATGCATTTCTCAAAGGCCACACCAATCAGAGGTAAATCATCTAATTGGAAGGTACTGAGATCGTTGAAGGGCGAACCCAGGATCAGTGTACCCTGGATACATAGATAGATGTCATTACTCTGCGATTCAAGTATCAGGAAGTATAGTAGTTTCATGATCAGCATCACTGGCCTCATCACTATTGGCTAATTGTAAGCTCTGTATTTCTTTTTGTTTTAATCTAACCAGATTTGAATTTTCAAGCTACTGTTTCTAAGTTTTGATTTTAGGCATATTTTGATATCCCAATGAGTACCTGATTCAGTTTTATGAAATTGATTCTGTCCTGGCTCACTAGGATACCCATCTTTAAATTTTTTGTACTTAAACCCATTTAGCATTGGTTTAAGGTTTAGGCAAGTAAATAACTTTGGTTTAGTTGAATCATATGTTTCAGAAAATGTATATACTTCATTCTGGCTTTTAACTACAAACTTGGTGTGTTTCACGGCTCTGAATCAGACAGATTTCTGTCTGGCATTTGTGGTGGCAAAGGTGTATTATTTTGTTCTTGTGAGTTGGTTGTATTCATTTTGAAAAGATTCCAGAGATCCTGGTGTTGCAGTTAGCTCCAAAATGCTGCACAGGACTTCAATCATTGCATTCTGCTCAGGCACCAGGATTAAAGAGATTCTCCACCTTGTAATAGGCTTTTCCCATGCCTCCCAGCCCAGAGTCACACATCTGCTGCAGGAGACATGGTGTTCGGGTTCAATTCCTTCCCTGGTGCCAACAGGCCTGTCCAGAGAAGAGGGAAATGGCCTTTCTCCTGTCACAGCTCAGGTCCCTGCCACATAGATTTCCTGCCCAAGAGGACCCCACCACGCGCTCTCCAGCTCACTGCTCCTCAGCAGTTACTAAAGCTCAAAAACCCAGCCCTTGTCTTTGGATTCCAAAGGTGTAATTTCTTGTGGAATGTTCCTTTCTGTTGACTTGTTCTCCACCTTTCTTTTCACCTGTCTGTTACGCTTAGCTCTACCCTCTTGCATGTGTTAATTTAACCCTTTGTTGACCTAAGTTAGAGAAAATGTCTCAGCAATAAACTTTTCTCCATTTCTGAGTGTTTTCCTGCATGATGTGTCACCTTTGCCTCTAATGTTCATATTTTAGATTAAATCTACCATTTCGTTATACGCCTGTGTGCCAAGCAATTATATTTATCACATTCATTGTTACTAACAACTCAGTCAGCTAGGTAGCATTATCCCCATTTTACAGATGAGGAGACTGAGGCTCAGGGAGGCTGAATGCCTTATCCAAGGCTCTGCAGCTGGAAATCAAATAAATCTGATTCCTCTGACTCCAGAACCTCTTCTTCATGGACATCCAGTCTGGTTCATGTTACCCCAGGAGGCCCTCTCTGATTTCAAGAAATTCTAAAATTCCCTGATCAGATCTATTTTCATTCATTTTATTTAAAAACAATAATGCTGGCATGTCTTATAGACAGTGTGATGAAGTGAAAAGGAGAAAACCGTGTTGTAGCCTGAAAGGTTGGAAATCAGCCCCTCAACCCCGAAAGGAAGATTTCAGGTTACCAATAAGTTTCCCTCAGGATGACTTTTGCCGAAGGTGTGTGAACCTGCCACTGCCTGTTTCATTTGGTGGATTGATTTAATTCTGTAGCTGAACCTGCTTGAGGAGATTCCTTCCAGGTTCATGACTCTGGTTGTGGAAATGCACAACTTCAACTGGTAGGTCCTGGTGATGGAGTACAGAGCCAGAGGTATTCGAATGAGATACAACAGAATGGAAGGCTCAGTTTATCATCAAACAGAGTAAAGTGCAGACTTTCATTCTAGAACTTGTAACAAGATAGGGTTCCTATTAAAAGAAAATATAAACCATTTTCCTTGAGTTTATGCTCTGACACCTTCAAGAACAGCCTCTGTTGGCCACCAGAGGACAAGTCTATGTCAGCATAGAGTAGAAGTGTGGTCAAGGGTAGACTTATCACCTCATTGTGACTCCTTCCATAGAGCCTTTGAGGCAGGATGTGAGGTCCTAAGAGTGCCATTTTTTTTTCCCCCGTAATGACACTCCAGTCTTTGCCCTGCTTCTGGAACCCTGCAGACAGTCCTGAAGGAATCAAACAAGTCCTCCAACAGAAGCCCTAGAGCTGAAAGTCACAGTATAACTCTGCAGTCTTCTCATGAGAGATGGTATTTCTGGAAGATGCACAGAAGACTTTTCCTATGGCATCAAGGAGACTATTACATCCAGAAAGACTATAGAGGAAAGGGTGTAATTTCTGAGCACTCAAAACAACTTTTAAGACAGTGTTTTTTCATCCTTTATTGAGTGCAAATAAAGGAAAGAAGGCCATACGCTTCCCAGGATCCCCTCTTGGTCATTTTTGCCAATAGTGGATGTGGTATCAGGGGAGGGAGAGGAAAGCCTCTTTTTCCTTAGGTTATATGTGATGTTTGCACAGGAAATATGAATGAACATCTTGGAATCCTTATCATTCTATGTAAACTGCCTTATGGGTTGATTCTACAGAGGCTATCATACTTACAGAAATACAATGATACCCCTGCGGAGAGTCTTTCATCGTAGGATTTCTTGGCTTAGTCATCTCTCCCTTAATTTGCAGAGATGAGAATAAAAGCCAAGAGAGGTCACTAGTTGCAGAACAAGCAAAACACATTGGGAGCTCAGCCTTCTTCCAGCTGGCCTTCTAGCCAAGCCCTGGGTCCAGCACATGAGCCTCCTCTGTGCTCCCAGCCCTGGATATGTACCCTTACTGCAAAGGGCACATGCAGTTAGTGGGCTGGAGCCAGCCCAGCTGCTGTTGAGTCAGTTGCAAATTCAAGCTCAGTTAGGTTCCTTAATTGTTGCCGATCCTCCAGCAACAATATTGAACATCCTTGGGCCACGTACTGCATTGGACCCCCAGGAGAGGAGGCAGGGTCTGCGACAACCAGCATTTAACTGGTACAGAAGAAAGGGCAGGCACAATCTTGTCCTTGTCCTTAGAGAGGGGGTCGCTGAATAAACATGAAACCATTAGAGCATGACAGGGGTATTTGATCAAAACGGCAAAGCAAAGAGCACAAAGGGAGCATCGAAGGAATGAGCATCCATCTCCCAGCAGTGGAGCCAGGTCAAGGCTTGGTGGAAGGAGGGACACAGACTCGTTCCGAGAGAAGGGGAAACCGTATGGGAGTGTTAGTGTGAAGGCAAAGAAGTGGGACTCTTGTCAGTGAAAGGGGGGCTGGATAAGATATGAAGTCGGCTAGAGCCATGGGGCCACGTTGTACAGTAGCAGGGGTGAGGGGGCTGAGGTGGGCGCAGGGGTGGGAAGGTAAGGAGCCATCTACAAATCTTGAAATGATGAAATGGTCTTGGGAGCTGGTGATTCTGAGGAGCTTAGGTATATCAGTTCACATTAAAAACCACAGAAACCAAAGAAATTCCTAGGAAGACAGACCTAGTAGTCTAGCATTGAGAATCTTAAAAGAGGAACTAGTGTTGATACCTTTGGAATAGAGAGAAAAACCCCCCACAAAACAGGAAGTAAGGCAGGGGAATGATTAGCAGGACGCAGCAAAAAAGTAAAAAAAAAGGCTTTGGGATTGGAGGAGTGCTGTTGAATGTATTTATTTTTTATTTATTTTTATTTTTCATTTAAATTCAATTTAGGTAACATAGGGTGTATGATTAGTTTCAGGGGTAGAATTTAGTGATTCATCAGTTGCATGTAACACCCAGTGCTCATTATGTCAAGTGCCCTCCTTAATGCCCATCACCCAGTGACCCCATACCCCTCCTCCCCTCCAGCAACCTCAGTTTGTTTCTTAGAGTTAAGAATCTCCTTTGGTTTGCTTCCTTCTCTGTTTCCATCTTATTTTGTTTTTCCTTCCCTTCCACTGAATTTTGGAATTTTTGAGTTGGAAGAGACCTGAGTTCAGTATTCTGACTTTGCAAATGAAACCAAGGGCCTAGTCAGGTCAGTAAAGAAGTTGTTCATGCAGAGAAAAACGTGGACTAGCGGAGTTCAGTTAGGCCCGGATTTAATTTAGAAAATAACATAAATACATTTTGCAGTTCAGACCCTGAAACTCTTGCGATATAGTTGGGAGACCAGAGGAAACAGAATATTGAGGTTTGGGCTCATGACATCTGCATTCTGATTCCAGAAAACTTGACCCCTGGGAAGCGCTGATCCTCAGAGACCTTTGGGGGACAGACACTTACTTTGCATTGGGGCTAATATGGGTGGAGAGAATCGGATTTGGAAAGCAGAGGCCTGGTGGGATGCTGCAGCTACACCCTGCTTGTGGGGGCTCCGAGATCTGGGAGCAGTCAGGATAGTTGGAGTGACTGGCACTCTTCCAGGGTGGCCGGTTCCAGTCTGGGTCACCCGGCTCCCACCCAGACTCACGTCAGCTTCACACACTGTGATTATCCATGACACTTGAGCCAGCACCATCTCTCCACACTAGATCACATCCAAAAACACAAACAAAAAGAATTTTAAGAACTTTCCCAGGGACTAGAGATACGTTTCATCTAGCTTCATTTAAAATACATTGTTAGAGCTGGGCTCCACAAATCTGTCGAATACTATAAATATGTATGAAGTCGCAGTGGCCTCCCACACCCATGCAGAGGCTGGTTTGTGGATGGATAACAGACAAGGGAGAATTTTAAGTACATCCTGTTCCACCAAAGCTGACTTTTTTTTCCATTCTGCTCTCCCTCTTTCTTTTGCTCTCTCCTGCTCATCAACACCCTCCTTCCCCAGCAGAAAAAATAATTGCTATGAAGTCTCAGCCTGGGCAGAGGCAAAGATTTCTTATTTCTCTTCCTTAAAATGTTGCAAAACCTTAAAATCAGTAAGGGAATAATGCTCCCCCTTTCCTGCCACAGAGCGCGCGCGCACGCGCACACACACACACACACACACACACACACACACACACACAGCTCTCCTCCAGCAAACAGGAAACTATCCCTGGGCTTTGGGACTCCTAAGCCAGGAAACTGGTCTTTGCTGCTCTGGCTACCTTCCCCTCAGGTTCTTCCTGGCCATTCAACACAGTTAAAAATAGTAACCACCAAAACCAGAAGAAGAGATGATTTCATTGTCTAACCACTGCAACTTGCAGCCTGATTTGGGTGGTGGCAGATCGAGCTAATCCTCTGACTGGGCACCTTGAGAATTCTCTTAGGGTCAAAGCCGGTCTCTCCCACGGGAGGATTTCAACACCCTGGTGCTCCCAGAGGAGCCAGCCCATCTCGGGAGGGCAGAGAATCAGGCAGAGCCGGCTGGGCACACACGTGCTTGTGCACACACATACACACTGTGAGTGACACGGCTGTGAAGTCCATGATCTCTCCCGGGCACGACCTGTGCACGGGCCAGGTGGCGCACGCCCATCCTGGCTTGTGAGGCAGGGCAGGGGCAAAACCTGTCCGCCCTCTGAGCCAGTCTCTCCTGCTGTGGTGTGGGGAATGTGCATCCTCACCCAGACCCGGCAGGCACAAGAATTTGTACAACATGCTGAATTCCATTCCTAGCACAGGGAGCTGTCAGAGTGACAGGTACAGAGAGAACCCAGTGGTCTTCCGGGGCTAGGAGAAGAGAAAACTCCTTTGGGAAGTCACGAAGGGTCGCCAACAGTTAATCCTGAGGAATAAAGGAGAAACCCATTTTTACCATGAAATACTCCACTGTTAACCCTGCCACATAGATTAAACGTCTCCAAACGGAGGTAAATTCACAATGGCAAAAAAGATGCACATCCCTCGATATTGGGCTTATGGCTGCAATTGCTGCATCTGGAACTTGGAGGAAGCACGGATGTGGGAGTGTTCCTTGTTCTAGCATGTGTTGGCTGGGATGATGGCCGGGGTGGAGGAGCAGGGGTTCTGCCCTCAGCCAGAGGGCTGGGGGTTCAAGTCCTGCTTGGTTACCTCCTAATCTTGTAACCAGGTATGCTACTTAATTCTCCGAGCCTCAGTTTCCTCATCTCCAAATTGGGAATGCTACATTTTTTTTTTTTTTAAACAGGGCTGTCGTAAGGTACATATAAAGCGTTCAGCAGATCATACCCATTATTATCATTATCAGGCTATCACAGAACACTGTGGAATAAAATGATGGGCACCCTGTCATGAGTCCGAGGGGTACTAATAGCAGTGAAGCTCAGATTTCACTGTGGAGCTTTCTGCCTGCGGTAGATGACTAAACCGGGGACATGGAGTGGTTAAGTGATGTATCCCTGTCACCAAAGGTGGGGTGTGGTTGGATCATGTCCTCAGACCTGGGGCCGCCAGAGCATGTCAAGGGCCTGGGGGCTGCCACTGGGACAAGGGAGTCAGGAAGAGGCAGGGAGGATGTGAACGGTGGTGACCAAGGAGTAGGACTAAAGCAGACATCAGCCAAGGGGCCAGGAGCTCCTGGAAGCATCCCTACAGAAGGTACCTGCTCACTGGCATCATGGAGTTGCAGATTGCCTACCCGTCCTTCCCTGGGAGTGTCACTCAGAACAGGACCTTGGGAGAGTCGGCTCTGGGACTTCCGCTCTCCCCAGGCACTATCTCTTCCTTTCTTTTATTGATCTTGACTGCTCACCCATGCGAGTGTTCAAAAGCCATGTGATAAAAACCTCATAAAGCTGACTATGACCCTATGAGAGTTTCAGGCATTTAAAACTGGCCTGGAAAAGACTGATAGAATCAAAATTTAAGTGAGTCAAGAAGACCAGAAGGCACTTGGAAGGTTGGGGAAAAAAGCATGGGGCCAAGGGAGCTGAGTGTTTCAGAGCAAATTAAAAGTCAAACACTAATGATGCAATGTATGGTGATTAACATAACATAATAATAATAAAAAAAAGTCCATGGTGGGTGATAGAGGCCAGCAGTCTGGGTGATAGGAAGAGCAGGGCCTACTGCAAATACCACACTCAGCTTCTAGAGTGTTTAAGCCGCTTGCAAGTGGGATTGCTCACCCCTGAGCTCAGGCCCGCCTCTCAGCATAGAAGACAAGCATTTCTGTGGCTTTCTACACTGTCCTCCCATGTACCATCTAGAGTCTCTATCGTGCTGGTGACCCAGGACTCTCAAGGGTCCAATAGACAGGCATTGAAACCCTTGCTGATTCATTGATCAAAAGGCAGTTACTAGGACTTCTTAACCCTTAATTTATTTTTAACATTTATTGAACACTTATTATATGCTAGGCACTGTGTTTTACCTGCATCATCTTGTCTTAGTGTCATAAAAACTTTATGAAACATGTACTTTAATTATATTTGTTTTGCAGGGGAGGAAACAGAGCCTAAGAGAGGTTGCACAATATGCCTAGGCCCCACAGTTGGTAAGTAATATGGCCACAGTTGAAACTCAGCCTCTGTCTAACACCAATGTCGGTGTGCTTGAACACAATGCTAGAAGACCTCAAACCCACCATCACTTAAGTTTTGACTTCTTTATGTCTCTAAAAGTAAGTTCCTAAAGCTAGGAGATGAGAGGCACCTGGGTGGCTCAGCTGGTTGAGCGTCTGACTCTTGATTTCGGCTCAGGTCATGAGTTGGGCTCTGTGCTCACCACAGAGTCTGCTTGGGATTCTCGCCCTCTCTCTGCCCTTCCCCACACTCGCAGGTGAGCTCTCTCTCTCAGATAAATAAACAAAATCTTTAAAAAAAGGAGATGAGTGATTTTGGGGGGGAGGGGAGGCAAGAGATTAACCTACTTACAGTACACGAATGCATTAATGTTATAACCAATACATTTTCACAATCTTCCATTCCCTTAGAAATATATTTTGTTCAATAAAAATAACAGCACCAACTATGCTTAGGCATGGTTGGTAATTGGTGAGGATTCAAACACCAAAGCCCATTCTTGCCTTCCAGGATCTTGCCATCTAACAGAAAGGGGGCGACAGACAAGTAAATGAATATTGTGTTTCCTTGTGATGAATGCTAAAGACAGGTATGCTCAGAGCCTATGGGAGCTCCCAGGATGGGCACCAAATTCACACTGGGGCAGATGATGTCTTCCTGGAGAAGTTGATGCCCATGCTGAGTCTTGGAGGACAGGCAAGAGGGGAAAGGTGTTTCATCAAGGCAGGATATTGAAGTCTTGGAGGTGTGCTAGAACTGTGTGGCTGGGATATGAGGCATGAGGGGTGGGGTGATGGGTTGGTGACAGGTGGGACTGGGGAGATAGGTACAATCAGACTGCAAAAGGCCTTGCATGATCATCAAGTAGGGGGGTCCATGTCCTGACGACAGTGGGTTGCTATTGAACAGCTTGCCATAGCAGGGTAACATGGTAGTTGGGGAAAGGTACTCTGAGGAGAGGGAAGAAGAATGAGAACATGGTGCCTGGAGTCGGGGGCAGATAGGAAGTGGATGCAGAGATCCAGGTGAGTGGTCAGGGAGCAGGGCTGCAAGGGCTTTGATCTGAATAGAAGGTTTTAAACACTTAGTTACCCTCCATCCAAATCAGAAAATACATATTATGCTTTCATTCTAATGTTATGAGCATCATACTTAAATTCAAATGGGTATTTCTAACTTTCTTATATCTAATGCTGATTGATGATCACTAACAGAGTCTATGGACATTACTGAGAGCCTCTGTGGCAGGTACTGTTCAAAGTTTCTACATATGTCATATCATTCCATCTTCCTCTCAACCTTCTGGGATGGACTTTATTATCTTCGTTTTAGAGTGAAGATGTTGAGGCTCAAAAAGGTTAGGAACTTGCCCAGAGTCCTTCAAAGTGACAAAGCTGATTTTCAAACTAAGCCCAGTGTTCTTGGTGAAGTCCCATCATGGATTTTTGGTGTTTTTTTGCAGGATGTGTGAGTGTCTAATTCTTCCTTTTCCCACCCATATGCACACTTTATAACTGTGTGTTAGTAATCCGGGTCTTTTAGAAAGTTCATTTTTGTACCCTCCAATTCTTGTAATTAAATAAGGGTTGCAGCTTGTGCCAGGCACCGGAATGAAGATTTTGTAGTTCGCAAAACATTTGTGTCTATGTTACCCTCATTAGTTCCTTGTATATTCCAGTGAGGTGGGAAAGGCATTATTAATCTCCATCGCACAGGTAAGAAAACTGAGGGTCAGAGAAGCAAACTCACACAATTAAGTGTTGTAGCTTGCTCAGTGCTCTGAATTTATCCTTTTCCTTTTTATTGCCCTTCATTGACTGCTTCCTGGTGACAAATGGCATCTCATGACAATCTTTGGTGTATGGAACTCTGGGAAAAAATGGACCCTCTGGCCATTTCTTTTTTTTAAGATTTCACTTATTTATTTGAGAGAGAGAGAAAGCAAGAGAGAGCACGAGCAGGGGGTGGGGAGAGGGAGAAGTAGGCTCTCCCGCTGAGCAGGGAGCCCGGTGTGGGGCTCGATCCCAGGACCCGGGGATCATGACCCGAGCTGACGGCAGACACTTAACCAACTGAGTCACCCGGGTGCCCCAGCCCTCTGGCTATTTCTATCTTCACATCCAACCCAACTCATTCAAGAAACGCTGAGCACCTAATGTCCGGGCACTGGGTGCTTGAAAATGTCCAACTCGGCCCTTAGGGAGTGCGTGCTGCACATAGGGGATGAACACAGTACAGCTAAAGGTGAGAGGATGTGGTCAGTGCCAAATCCTCATTACTCATTCTGTTTCGGGCAGGGTGGGAGGATGAGGAAGCCTTCCCTGAGAAGGTGACATCTGAACTGGCTATGGAGGTGCGACAGCATTGCTTCAGGGGCAACAGGGCAAGACAACAGCAACAACAAGACGAGGATCACCTGTTAAGCCCTTGCTATGTGCCAGGCCCTGTCCCAAGAATTTTACAAACATTACTTCTTTGCTCCTTCCCATAACCCCGTGAAGTATCAACTAATATTATCCCCATTTTACAGATGAGGAAGGCTTAGAGGGGATTTGCACCTCAGCAGTCTGATTCTAGCAGTTCTCTCGACCACTAGAGCACAGGGCCAGGCACTCAAGCTAGAGAACAGAGCTCGAGCAAAGCCTCAGAGATGGGAAAATGCCCAGCACGCTCAAGGTGCAGGCTGAGAAAAAGGAAGGCTTAGGCTTGAGAGGTGGATGGAGCCAGTGGGTGATGCATGCGGAATGCATACCATGATTTCAGTTTGCCAGCAGTTAGATTGCAGTCACGTGATCCCATTTGATGAGATCTGCGTTTCATACAGATAACTCCGGTGGCAGGACAGAGGAGGCATCCAAGCATCCACGCCTACATCCATGCCTTCAGGCCCATAAGTCAAAGGAAGCAGGCCAAGGGGGAAGGAGGGGGTGTCGCTGCTGAAGGTGGCAGGCTCCATGCCTTCCGCTCCTTCCAGCTCATTGCAGCCATGTGGGAATCGCGTGCCTTATTTCCAGTCCCTCTGATTTTTAAAGAAACGTTGGAAAACCAAAATTTTGTGTGAAATGTAGGAAACTAGTTAATTTTATTTTGAGAACATTTTCAGGGCTAAACAAATTATGTGTGTGGGCTGCTAGTTTGCCACCAGTGCTCCATTCCATGGCTTGGAATGGAGAGTGCTCAGAGGCAAGTGGACCAGTGTCAGGAGGACTCTGTAAGTGTCTAGACAAAACAAGACCCTAGCAAAGAGGAGGGGTCAGGCCTGAAACACATTTTAAGTGGGTTAGCTAGGACCTGGTGACTTTGGACATGGAGGGTAAGAGAGGGAGAAGTCTAGGTTGAGTGCGTAGATGATGGAACCATTAATTCATTTAATTTCTGGACAATGACTTATTGACTACTTACTATATATGCTCTGCTGTGTTAGTAGCTGAGATACAGCAAAGAGTAAGACACAGTGCCTTGGTGTGAAGGAGCTCAGAACTTAGTGAGGAGGTCTGCTGGAGGGTAAGCACAGAGAGATTTAGGGGCACGGAGGGGCACCTCTCCTAATCTTATGAAGCAGGGGGTCAGGGAAGGCTCTGCTGATAAGGAATACAGGAGGAGTACATGTGTGAGAGAGAAGATCATGGATCTGATTTTGGATTTGTTGAGCTGAGCCTTTATCTTCAACCCAGCTATTTCGGTGAACTGATACCTTCTGTGATGCTTTTCATTTTGTGACAGCTAGAAGTCCAGTGGCTTGCTCACTCATATGTCACATTCCTTTCTCGCAGTCATGCTTTCCCTTTGTCCTCTATTAAAATGGTCAGCATAGGTGCATACATGTTTGGGAGTCTTTCCCCGGTCCCTTCCCATAAGCTGGTCACCTTAGGTGTTGCAATATTTGTAAAATTAATCTGGGCTTGTTTTTTTTGTTTGTTTTGTTTTTAGCTTCCTCATCACTATTGTGGTGAATGATTTGCTTTCTTTCAGGTATTATTATTTTATTATTATGGCCTGGTGGGTTAATTAAGAGGGCAGTACTATGTATTGTTAATCAATCTTCCTTCTTCCTGAGAGTACCCCATATTCTTTTTTCAAGCCTAGGCAAGGTTTTGCTTCATTCATTCAACAGTTATCGGGCATCAAGAACTGTTCTAGCTGCTTGGGATGGCATCTGTGAATAAGGAAGGACTACTACTCGCATGCAGCCTTACCTTCCTGTAGCCTCAGTGATATAGCACTTAATTGATTTCTGTGTTGCTCTTTTGGGATAGTCACAGATGGGTGGCTGCCTCCCAGCCAGGAGAATGTTCTCTGCAGCCTTCTCTCAAGTGGGGCTGTGTTCTCCATCATGTGAGCCTCTTCATCCCCCTAGTATGGATTGTCCACAGCATGGCAGCTCCTTTCCATGGCAATTGGAGCCCCACTGTCCCAACTAGAAACTTAAGTACTTTGCCCAAGTTCTAAATGGCCTTTTCTTTGACCATAACTTCGTTTTAAATCCCATAGATGGAAGCTCCTCTATATACTCTGAAAACAATTTATGTCTTCTTTTTAGAAGGTAATTTAACTGTCTTTAAATCCTCCCAATGATCTATTCACCAGATATACACCTTCTGTCATAAAGCCTTTATAACCTTTAATTCGTTACCCTTAACTAAGAGTCCTTTCTGTGGGAAAGTCTCTGGGTATGACCAAAGGGTGCCTGGAACCCAAGCTTGCAATGGTTCACTGAATTTGCTGGGGCAAGATCTCTTGAAGTTATAAGCTGCTCCATGAGGGACTAGGAAGTTTTAATTTGGATAACATCCAACTGGAGTAGTTCAAAACCACCTCACGTATCTGGAAATCCTCCACCTTTTTGGACCATCCTGGATCTTTAGCAGACCCCTCATAGCTTCCACGAGCCACAGAAAGGTAAGCAATATAAAGAAAAGAGAAAACTTACAGCAGACAAAGAGTGAAAAAAATAAACCCAAACCTAAGCAAACTAGGTGCTATTCCTTAATAGTTCTGTGGCCTTGACCAAACAATTAGGCATCTCTGAACCTCAATTTTATCCTTCCAATAATGTAAAAAAAGAAAAAAGAGGTTAAAATACAAGGAACATATGCCCATAAGGTGCCATGCAAATGTCTTTACTGTTGTTATTTTTTTGTTATTATTACTGTTTTAAGATTTTATTTATTTGTTTAGAGAGAGAGAGAAAGAGAGCATGCACGAGTAGGAGGGGGAGGGCAGAGGGAGAAGGAGAGAATCTCAAGCAGACTCTGTCCTGAGTGCAGAGTCTGATGCAGGGTTCTATCTCACGACCTTGAGATCATGACCTGAGCTAAAATCAAGAGTTGGATGCTTAATCAACTGATCCACCCAGGTGCCCCTCTGTTGTTATTATTTTTAGCAAGCCTCCCTTCTGGGGTCCATACTGTGATGGACCCTAATCCTCAGAATTGTGCCAAGAGCTCTCCCTCTCAAGAGGGAGACATCCCAAGAGACATCCAACAGCCAGTGCCTAGCGAGCCAGCCCCTGCCCCATCTATCAGGCAGCCAGCACTGGGCTGAGGAATCTGTGCAGCTGTCGCTTTCCACCAGCTAGCACGGACCTTGCATTTTATTGCTTCTGAGCTAAGACTGGAAATTCCTTGGCAAAAGCTCTATCACCACAGACTTGTTTGTTTCACTGCACCTAGTTTGCCGAGGGCACCCCACGGGACCAGGAGCTCATTAGGGACAGGTCACGGGCACACCTCCTGCTGCCCCTCTGAGCTCTGTGTGACTCTAGCCTGTGGAGCTGATGAGGGTCACATCCTGAGCCACGGGATTAAGGCATAAAATGAAGATGGAATGATGCCATGAGCCTGGAATTTTGGGAAATGGGTGTGTCCGAGTTGAGAACACTAATGGAGCAGTCCATGGAGATTTAGCCAGAACTAAAGAATCTTTTGAATCTCAAATTCCTGGCAATCACCCAGCCGTATATCTGTAGGGTTGGGCAGTCCCATTTGGCTCCATGTTCTCAAATGAAAGATCAGAAGGACAACAATAGGAATTGTCAATTACTGTTCATGAGATAAAAAGAGAAGGAAGAGATCAGAGACAGCTGGTTGGCATCCATTTATACATGCTTTGCATGAGTTTTTAGAACTGGGAAAGTGACCAGAAAATGGTAATACTAGACGGGACCCTCAAGATCATGAGGAATAAGATCCAGAGTGCTTAAGTAAGTTTTCTAAGACTGTACACAATTGAGTGATGAAATCAGTACTATGTGTCAGCGCAATAAATGAGGGACACAATATTTAAAAAGATGGCAAATATGTCATTATGTATACAGATATGCACCTTGTCACCATCGTATTGTTTGTGGTGACAAGAAAGTCAAAGCAACATAAGTACCCATTATGGTAGATGCACATGATGGAATAGTTTGTAGCCATTACAAATAATGAAGCAGATCTTCATTACGGACATAAGAAGCTATGGGACAGAGCTAGAGGGACTCCCGAGACTTTCCTTTGTGTGATAATAGCACATGTTAATGCAGCATGTATACCATCTGGGATAAAATTTTATGTGTATATATATGAAAGAATATTTACAATAGTGACCTCAGAGGTGAGGTTTTGGATGATTTTAATGTTCTCACTCACATCTTCATGCACTGTTGGAATTTTGTTCAAAGGTCATGTATCATTTTTTATAATCTGAAATCAAACAGTAAAAGGATGTCCTCCTTTTGGTCACTGATATCTGTGTGCAGTTTCCGAGGTTTGCAGGATGGTGGGAGTGACTTTCCCTACATCTGGTTCATTCGTAGTTGCTTTTCCCTCAATCATCAGCAAGTGCTGCTCAGCCCACAGTCTAGAAGGAAGGGCATTATGGAGCACATGATGTCTTGGATCTTTAAATAGAAGTTGTTAGTACAAGGGTAGATTAAGATATCTGCCAAACATCAAGAAGAAGTCTCTGTTTAAGAGTAAAAATTAGGAAGAACAGAGTGGTTGATTTGAGCCTCTGTGGATGTGATCACCCTGAACAAATGGGTGGTGGTGATTAGGGACCCCCAACTCTAATTAAGATGCTTGAGTGTAGCCATAGGTAAGGATAACTAAAGCAAAAATATAACAAATAAGAGGAAACTGAATTAGTTGCATTGGATAGCACTGTCATTTGGCTGAAGGCATAGTGCACTAAGCAAGGGAGAAAAACCAGTAGAGGGTCTGGAAAAGGAGCTTTGTGTCTTCGTCAGCATTTACCCAGCCCTGCTAGGGAAGAACGGTTGTGAATCCTGTGGTCACAGGCTCTGCCAGGTTCCAGAGCCTTGAAAGACCTTCCTACATACCATCCACAAAGAGTAGAGTGGACCTGGCATCCGTGTGTTTGGAATGGCAAAGGTCACCTTGTATGTGTGTGTGCGTGAACGTGTGTGAGTTGCAGGGATTTGAAAGATGTCTGTTTAGTCCTGTAAGACTTAAAAATATTCAGTCAGTTTTTTGGGGCACCTGGGTGGCCCAGTCGATTAAAGGGCTGCCTTTGGCTCAGGTCATGATCCCAGGGTCCTGGGATCTAGTCCTGCATTGGGCTCCATGCTCAGTGGGGAGCCTGCTTCTCCCTCTCCCTCTGCCTGCCGCCAGCCCTGCTTGTGCTCTCTCTCTCTCTCTGTCAGATAATTAAATAAAATCCTTAAAAAATATTCAATCAATTATCCTAAAATTTAACTGGAAAGAATACTCCATATTCCAATGAGACTGAATAATGGAGTCACTTTACTTAGCGTTTGATTGTTTGTTTCCACCAAGAAACAATTCATGTTCTTGAAAGTGTTAACTTGGTCTCAAGATCATTTCTAGAGTGTTGCTGTGTCTTGTGTGCTCTGCTGACCACACAGTCCCAGTGGAGCCCCAGGCTGGGCTGTCTAGCTTTGTGCCCTCTTCCCTGGCAATTTTCCTCGGGCAAATGTAAACCTATGCGTTAACAGCTTTCTCACATCTGTGGAAGCCTAGCCAAAGGGGTGCTCGGATCAGCACCCGAGTTTGAGGGGAAAATCTTTAAGGAGGACATGAGATTCTTTTATTTGGGGATTGGACACTTCATTAATTAAATATACTAGGTTTTAATTGAGTAACTGCTATGTAGCCAGCATCCACTTACTGGACCTACTGCCCACCACTATATGCAAAGGGAGGGATAGTCGCTCTTTAATTACTTATAAATATTCAGCGCTTTTCCTGAAATGGTCCGTGAAACAGTAGTAATAATGCATTCAGTATCATGAGGGGCAACGTGAAGAAGGTGATATACCTTTGATATCCACCTTCTAGTATTGCCATTGACATTAGCTGGAGAAAGATCTTTTCACTTTTTATTCTGATCACCACTTCTTTGTCTGCTGGTTATTCTTCTCTGGCTTTGAAGCTGCCGCGAGGTGGACATGGCTCGGGCGTTCTGTTCTTTCAGCCATTTCCAACATCCATACACGTCCCAGCTGCCTAAACTTAAAGACAGTCCTTAGGATCCATCTGGTAACTGTCCAAGGTGGCAGGGTTGGTTCTTTTCCCCTGCCAAGTTCAGATGTCTTCAATAGCCCTTCCTCTTCTACGACATCATACCGCTGGGTTGGCGAGACTTTCCACTCAGCTCTAAGTGCCAGGCCGAGGGCCCACATTCTTGGAACGCTCTCGGAGTTTCGTGAATTTTATCTTTCAAAAGCAGTTTCGGGACAAGCTCGCTGAGACAAGAAAGGGGGAGACTAAGAGGATTTTAGAGCTTTCCCGTTTTGTGGAATTATATTCAAATGACATGTCACTGAGAGGGTTTTGAGGAAGGAAACAATACAGGCGGGAAGAAAACAGTCTGAGGGAGAAATAAGGACAGGAGTGTGGCAGGAAGGAAAAAAGGGAAGAATGTGAAATTTCTGGTAAATTCTCAAGTTTCAACTAGGAGTGGCAAGGAACACTCATTTGATTTTGGAAGATACTATACAACTTTCTTTCAACTTAGTTACCTTTCAAGCAGTGTTTGCTAATCTCAGCATTGACATCCCCTGCTCATATAATGGCTTTGGGGAACATGTTTGAGATTCCTTTTGGCTAACTGAGTTGGAGCAAAAACAAGTTTAAGCTATTATTAGTTTTCTTTTCTGGGAGCCATCAGGGGCCAGACCTACCTTTGGAGATTTCTCCTGGTCTCCCGTCATAAAAAGCCCTTGATTCATACGTTCATTAAAAGTGTTTACGCCAGCTCGAACTCGAAAATCGGCCCCAAATGGCATCATGCCAGAGGTTGATTCTCCTTGCTTCAGAAGGAGGGAAAAATATTCTTGTACTTGAGGGTAACACTGTGGCTCTGAGCAGGAGGGGACATTCCTTCCCAAGAACATGTGACTTTACTGAGGTCAAATGAAACTTTGCCTGGTTCTTTACCCACATGGAAAATGAAAGTGTCTACTCTACCCTCCAGATGAGAGGCATGGGAGCACAGAGCGGAAAGGCAGATTACCCCGAAGAGTTTGAAAAGACACATGCAGATGGCAGAGGGATTTGCATTCTCCGGCCCCATGTGGTTTTAGACCCCTGAACTCGTTCCTATCCACGGTCTTAAATTCATGGCTGTGGAAAGAAAAAGACTTAAGGTTTTAATCACATCCAGAAGCACAGTAAGCTGGAGCTTCAGCCAGAACAGATCTGATTTCCTTCCCAGAACTTGATAACTTTGTTTTATAAAATAAGTTCAGTGACATTTCAAGGGTTAATCATGAGCCTTTAGAGCTCCTGGACTGGCATTTATCTTTTAAAAATATTTATACAACTTAGCTTTATATGACACCACTGTGTGTGTCTGTGTGTTTTAAGAGCTCAAAGCATTTAAGATTTTCTCTCCAAACCCTCATTTGCAGAGGGCATAGGCAGGTGAGATTTATTAGGCCCATTTGGAAGGCGAGGACATGGACTCACTTTGAAGTTGAAATGCAGGACTTGCTCACCTGCTCACCCCACTGCAGAAGAAAATTGGACTTCCTGTCTCCAGGAGCCCCCTTCTCAATGCCCTGCCTCTTCCTTTCAAACCCAGTGTGGGAATCCAGCAGGACCAAGTGTCTCCTCTATTCCAGTACCTGAAGAGAAGTTTCGGCCTTTCTCCTTTGTTTGCCTGAGAGGGAGGCAAGGGAGAGAGCGCTTCCTCTCTAGTGTTTCTTGGCTCCAGATTTCTCTACAAAAAAATGCAACCAGACCACATACTCCTCAGCATCCCAGGACTCTACCCCCAACCCCAGCCCAAGCCCAGTCTCCTTCACATGCTGCAGGGGGTAAGAGGGAGTTTAAAACCGGCAGAAGGCCTTGGAGGTGAAGGCCTGGCAGGTTGCAGCTCAGAGAGGATGGGCTGGTCGTCCTCCTGTCATTCTGCCCTGACAACCCGCCAGGGTTCCTGGGCCTCTCCTTCTTCCCCTCCCGAGGGTTGGGCTGCTCAGAGATCACAGGGCCTTTTAACCTACTCCTGGGAGTGGCTTTTCTCAAACAGGTACTTTTATTATCAAATGAGAGATGGGGGAGAGGGAAATGAGGAAAGATATGAGAAACTGATGCAGTCTTGTGTCATATCACCAGTTTTTAATGAAAAACCTACACTGTCTCAGCCTTCCAGGGACAGACTTCAGTTCTCAGGGACTTGGGAAGATGCAGTATCAAATCGTCTGTGTGTGTGTGTACATGTGTGTGTGATGTTTTCCCCAGCATCCACTTCAGAAAATATTCTCTCCTTTCCACTTTAAAATATTTTTCCTAAACACCAGAGTAATGTAGGTTCATTGCAGAAGATTTGGAAAATACAGAAATGTGACCCAGAAGAAACTGAAATTCACCTGCAATTTTACCATCTAATTTTATAAAAATTTTGGTGAGTGGCCACAGCCTGCCCTCTATTCTTTTATGGAATAGAAGTTCCAAGAGGACAGGGATCTTGCTCACAACTGTCACCCAATGCTCTGAACCATGCCTCATGTGTGAAACGTGCAGATGTATTGGTTGAATAAATGCATAACTGTAAAAGAATAAATTAAAATAGGTTGTCACGATGCAGCAGAGAACAGAAATAGAGTCGCCTGGATGTGGCAGACTGGGATCCAAGTTGCCTCTGCTAATTGTCGATGTCTTCTTGGATATGTCACGTCACCTCTCTGGGCCTGAGTTTTTCCTTCAGTAAAATAATCACAGTTAACATTTCTTGAGTTCTTCTAGTTGCTGAGCATTATTATAAGCTTTCTCCGTGTATTTATTTTTTTAAGATTTTATTTATTTATTCATGAGAGACAGAGAGAGAGAGGCAGAGGCAGAGGGAGAAGCAGACTCCCCACTGAGCAAGGAGCCGGATGCGGGACTTGATCCCAGGACCCCGGAATCAGGACCTGAGCCGAAGGCAGACTCTTAACCAACTGAGCCGCCCAGGTGCCCCTCTCCCTGTGTCCTTCAGCACAGCTCTATGAGATAGGTACCTTCTGCCCCCGTTTGATGCGCAGAGAAACAGGCCTGGGGAGGTCCATTTGTCCACAGCCACACAGCCAGCAAGTGGAGAGCGGGGCTTGAACTTAGGCGTCTGAGCTCTTGTCTCCGGGGAATGCCGCCTCGGTTGTGGGATTAAGTGACTTCCAGGGCCCCTCCCGGTGGAGCTCAACTGTGGAGCAAGGTCCAGATGATTATTACATGGAGATCAGAGAGCAAAGGCCTTAAGCAGAGGACTTGCTGCGG
This sequence comes from Neomonachus schauinslandi, assembly GCF_002201575.2. Lineage (NCBI taxonomy): Eukaryota > Metazoa > Chordata > Mammalia > Carnivora > Phocidae > Neomonachus > Neomonachus schauinslandi. The sequence goes on along the minus strand of NC_058407.1, from coordinate 91,439,990 downwards.
AATGTGAGAAGTCCACATGGGCATTCATTCAGAGTATAATTAAAGGCCAGGCTGCTGGTCATTCAGAGGCAGGATGATGAGGGCTCTCTGTGCGTCCTCTCCTGCTCCCCAGGCTTGCCTTACGGCTGCCCAAAGAAGAGTGCGCCAGGGTCAGGCAGGGAAGCAAATAAATAAATCTGCTCATTCCTGACAGTGGGCAGCCACCGGTGCATTAGGTCGGGGAGGATGAATGGGGATCTCCTTGGATGATTAGCTAGGATTTCGATGGGCAGGGCCCTGTCCCTTTCTCTCCCCCTCCCCAGATGAACATTTGGACAGAGTACTTGTGTTTTGCCTCTGCCCATGGTAACCAAGTCTCCTTTTCGGTGAGGAGGAATGGGCTTCGGTAAACAGATCTATTTGTGTGACTCCTATTACTCATTTGAAGCAATGTCACTCCTTTTTCCACTGTGGTCTGTGTGTGTGAGTCAGAGAGAGCCTAAACAGGCTTCTTTGAATTGATGGCTCACTCCCAGCCTCTCTTGACCAACTGCCAACCCAGCAGGGCGTAGCTTACCAACAAATCTTTTTTTTTTTTTTAAAGTCAGACTGATTCATAGAAACTCCTTTAAAACAGAGTGAAAAGAAACCGCCCATCACACACCCCAGCACACTAGCGCTGGAAACTTTTAACCTCGGGAAGCAGGTCCTTCCTCTCGCCGTGGTCACATACCTCCAGAAGAGCAGACCAGACAGCCACCAGCTCCAGCTCCTCAGGACGCCTCAGTCACTTGGACCTCAGGTAGGACAGCTTCCAACGCTGTGGGGAAGCTCAGCAAACTTTCTCTTTCCTTCTCTGCTCTCCTTCTCCTGACCTAGTAGTCATCTAAGCCTTGCTTTTTCTTTTTTCTTGTGCTATTTTTCCTGTGATCCTCTGAATTGAATTCTTGAAACTTCTGGCTACAAGTGGATACCCAGACAACTTTTTCTATAAGGTTCAGGAAAATGCCTTATGACGGGGGGGTTGGGAGCCTCCAGGGAAATCAGCGGGCCTGGGCTGTGATTACGTTTTGCAGGAACTGGGTTCTTGCTTGGGAGCAGGGACTTTGGAACGTGCCGGGATAAGGGATTCTTTACGGAGGAAACACTGCATACCTTTGAAGGACATACGTACTTGCCAGATGTTTTCCAGGCTGTCTGTTTTGATTCACGTTGCTTCAGGATTTGAGTTGTTTCTCTTGTCGGTTGTTTGCTGGTCTTTTTTGGATGATGGATAGATACGTGCTTTTCAGTTCACTTTTGCTGTTGCATTTACAGCTCGTTCATTCACTTCTGTATAAATGTCAGTGTTGTTTCTCCCCTCGGGGATGGGAGGAGGGGGTGGGTTTGTTTAAAGAAAACAGAGAGGTGGGGGTATCAATGGGTGTTTGAAACGAAATGTGGGAGGGTTTCATTCAGTGCAAATCAGCCTGATGTGGAACCCAGAGCTCCTTCTCTCCTTGCCAGATGTAGAGGATGGGAAGAGGCAGGAGGGAAACTGGGTTTGGAGGAAAGGGTGGGTCGTGTAGGGGAGCTTCATTTGCTCCTGTTAAAAAAAAATGTTGAATGGCTTTGTGCTTCCACCCCAGAAATTTTAGTGCTGAGTGAAAAGATGGCATATTAGAAATAATAAACTAATTTTTTTAGGTGCATGGAAGGAAGTGATTGTTTGGGACCATTTATCTTCTCACTCTTCCAAAATGTGGTTGTGCAAATGCAAAACCCTCTTGCTAATCGGAAAGTGAATCTGGAGAAAGGAAGAAGGGTGATTTCTATTTGCTTTTGTTTGTTTTGTTTTAGGTTAGCATTTTGGTTGAGGTGTGGCCCATTTCGACATAGATACTGGTTTTATTTTCCTCCCCTACATAAACAAGCCGAGGAAAATGACAGGATTCAGCTTGTCTGGCGAAATTAGGCTTTTCCTTTAGAAATGCCATGCGTTGGAAGAGAAGATTTAAATGTAATCAGCCTGTGTACACTGTACAGACAGGCGCCTCGTAAAACTGCCCTGGAGGGGATGATTAACTAAGTGCAAGGGAAACTTTTCAAGATGCAGGGAACTCCCACATTTGCTTAAAATGTTTATTATTTCCAGATTACATGGCTGTGGATTAAGGGAAGCCATTATTACAGTTGGTAGTAATGGTATTCTGTGAATCCAGTATGAATCTTTTTGTAGTTCTTGTGCAAGTTTAAACTCTAGGCACTACTTAACCGGCCAGCAGACAGAAAATACTGAGAAATCTGCGGGTGTAGACCATCCTGAATTGCATTTTTTGGTGCAGCGTTTCCCGATACACTGTAGTTCTAGAAGTGAGAAAATACACTGTTATGTTATTTCCCGAAGTTTGAGGGCAATTTTGAAAATGCTGTTCTAATTCCTGTTTTCCCTGCTGCCTCCAAGAAATGGTGAGGGAGCTCCTAAGCTGCAGGAGTTTTTCTGGATTTCAGCTGTAAGTCTTTGAAAATCCTGAAATGGGAGGGCTATTTTTTTCCCCTGCTGCCTCCCGTCCCCCGCCCCCCCCCCCCCCCCCCCCCCCGCAGAGGCGGATTAGATTCCACCACAGACTCTGAAGAATGGGGCGGGGGTGGAGTGCTGTCTGGAGGGCTGCAGGCCATCCGGTCTGGCGTCCTGGTCAGAGGACCCCCCAGATTTTACATTGTTTGAGGGCACTAAACTATCCTGGGAGTTGGCAGAAGGCCATCAAGGGCCAACCGAGAGTGGACTCCATCCCAGAACAGAGGCTGGCTACCTCCCAGGAGGACAGGGCACATCTCTGAGGAAAGGAAAGACATCCCTTCCACTGACCAGAAAGACTGTGACTTTCTCAACTCTTCCTGCTTCCCTCTGGAGACCAGCTTAGGCCCACCCAGTTCCCAGGGACCAGCCAGACTCTGGGGGATGTAGAGCCTCTTGGCTTGGTCCGGGAGGGTGGGGTGGGGGGCTCTGGGGGCTTTCTTTCAGTCCAGGATGCACTGGGATCAATGGAGAGAGCAGTCAGAGACCTAGAAGGCTTACAGACGAGGCAAAATCCTGTTCTGCAGACTCCTCAGAGCCTGACTGGGGAGTATACCTGAAAAATGGCCACAGAAAAGGGCACAAGGCAAATTTAGTTATGTTCTATCTTTAATTTTGTGTATCAGATTCTCAGTTTGGGAGGGATTCTCAGTTTGAAGATCAATTCATTCATTCTCCCACCATATGCAGAAGTCCTATTTTAACACCACCTTGGACAGATGGCCATTTTACATGTCCTTAAAATATCCAGAATAGGGGGGCTCCCTACCTCAGAGTGCGCCTCCATGCTTCCCTCCCCCATGCCGCCCCCACGTTGCTGGACAGCTCTGATTATTAGAAAATCTTAAATCTGGCACAATTGGCTTCTCTGTAACTTCTATACTTCGTTCCTAGTTCTGCAGTCCTGGGCGCACAGAAATTCTCTATTCCGTTTTTGTGGTTGTTCTTCCCAGTGCCCCTTAGCCTCTAAACACTTGACCCTTAATTAATACTTAATGGGTAAAGCTTGATGGATCAGTATGATTATTATTACCTAAGACTCAAAAAGAACAGGAAAACTTTTTAAAGCTTTGAAACCATATACATAGTCGGCCATACCCATGTGATCTGATTCTGAGGTATTTCATTTTCTAAATACATGAATCCGGTTTCTTCTTTAACTTACCACATGTATATACGTGGATGCCTAACACAAAAGCTGGGAGACATTTGGGGCTTTTGGATGTACATACTCAGAGGTACACACCCAGTTGCTACCCACGAGGCCATGGTTGAATCAGTCCAAAACCAGAGACACAGTCTTCTAAGTTGGCCCTGTTGGGGTGATCCCATAACTTGGCTTATAGTTCCTATAGCTCACATTGTTACCACCCGTCATGATAACTACAGGAACAAGTTGCCAACCCATTGTAACTCTGGACTAATTGCTGGCTTGCAAAATGGACGTCAATCCTGGAGAAGAGCTCATAATCTTCAGCCAGTGTAGATCTGAAATTTTCTGACAATAAATTTCTCTTTTCCAATCCTCTTCCTAGTTCTGCTTAGATGATCCCAAATTTCTATTCAGTAATCAAGGGAGCCCAAATATGGTTCCAATTAGTTTACTTGAATTCACAAACCTCTCCCCCACCAAAACACTCATGTCTTGAGACCACTCTTATAACCCTTCAGTCCTTGGTGACCTGACTGGGTAAAAATAATTTCTCTTAATTTGACTGGGAGATCCACTGACACTGAAGCATAAAGATAACCGTACAAACCCTTGTGGAGATTGCTGTTTCTCTCTCTTCCTTTTAAAAAATCTTTGGGTCAGCATTTTCTTCCCTGTTTTGGATATGGGCATTTCCTTGGAACTAAAATGGACTCCTCTGCTCTTGGTGCCATTGGCTTTATGTGGATGTAGCAGCTTTTGTAGTTCCTGAGTCTGTTTCATGAATTCTCTCTTCAAATGGGGTCGTTAAAATCGAGAACATAGGCATAGTGGTTGAAAGTGGAGGCAAGAATCTTGGGGCCGATGCGAAGTGGCTGAATAGGGAGCTGGAGGGCTGTGGTCTTGGCCTGACTCTGCCCTATGACCATGGGCAAGTCACTCGTCTTCTTGATGGAGGGAACTGAACGTGATGGTCTCCAAAGCCCCTTGTGCCTCTGAAATTCTAGCGTTCTAAGATGTTATCGTCCTGTTTTGGAAATCCCTTGGCCCATGCTAAGAGTTTAATCCATAAAAATTGGTAGAAAAGTTAAATGAGGCATCATGTTGCATTGCAGGGCATGTTACAGAGGATTAAGGGCCCAGGCAGCCTCCTCTGCTCATCCACTCAGATTCCTTAGGCCTCATCATCAGATAGCAATGAGCATTCACCTAACTCTTGGAAGACAAGGAAGAGGTTTGATTAATGAAACATCAAGGATGCCAGCCGATAAGAGGCAGGCTATATAAGCCTGTTAAGACACTGACAACAGCAAGGGATTCATGAGTAACCGAATCAGGTTCAGGGAGAAACTGAGCTGGTCCTGGGAAAGGAACTCCACCCTCTTCTCTGGGAGGGAGACCCAGCAGCGGGAGGGTGTGGCGGTAAAGGTGTAGATGAGAGCGAATAGGAGGAGAGGAGGGGGAGGGGGCAAGTGCAAATGCCCGCTGTTCCTTAGGCCTGTGCTTTGAGGGAGAGAAGAGGTGAGTGAAGTGGAAAGAGAAAGACAGGGAGAAGGCCAAGGAGCAAGGGAGAAGTGTGAGGAGGATTCCACTCTCATTTCCTTCGTCTTTTTTTTTTTTTTTTTTTAAAGTAGGCTCCACGCCCAGTGTGGAGCCCAACCTGGGGCTGGAACTCACGACCCTGAGATCAAGACCTGAGCTGAGATCAAGAAGCGGAAGCTTACACGACTGAGCCACCCAGGCACCCCTTATTTCCTTCCCTTCTTGTCTGGGGACCACCCACCCTCAGTGTTTCAGAACAGTCCTTAGGGCCAAATATTCTGTTCTTTGTCCCCTCAAAGCAGGGGTGGGGGGGTGGGGGGGGCATTTGTTGCTCAAGTAACAAATGTGGGTCAATACAGGCTTGGTGTCATTTGAATTTCCATTGAATAATTATGCCAACAGGCCAGTGATCTCTCTTGATGTTTTCCCTCTTTTCCGATGGGTCAGATCAGAGCTAAAAGCAAAATGAGGTCCTTGATCCTTTGGCTTCTTTCAAAGAATCAAAGACCCCTTCTTAGGGGGCTGGAGATGGGGAACTGGAGAGAGGTTTGCTCCCCTGAAACAGTTGAGTTGGGCGGGCGGGTGCGTTCCAACTTCCCTTTGCCGGATGTGGCTTTGGTGGGAAAGGGACCCGGGTGCTGTGGGCGGGGGCCAGGATGGAATGTTGGAAGCGTGTCTCAGCGCTTGCAGTGTGGGGGCCTCGCAGACCTGACTCCGCCGTTGGGCCTGCTCAGCCCTATGACAGGAAGCCGCCGCCGCCCTCCGCACCCTTTTGAGGGGCCATGCAGACCCTCTGATTAACTAGGAGCTGATGGGAGGAACAGAGTAAAGGGGAGCTCTGGGAGGAATTCTAGAACGTCTGCCGAGCCCTGAGACAAATCTGGGAGAGAGAAGATCATGCTGGAGTGGGAGAGGCCTGGCTTGGGAGATGGGAGATGGTGGGCTTCGGTTCTGGTTCTGGTTGCGCTCTGGGGAAGGTGCATTTCCTCCTTTGTTCAGGGATCCGAGTAGAGAGCCTCGATGCCTCTAAACCCCTAAAGAACCAAGCGCCCCCAAAGAGACTGCGAGCCCCTGCCGCGCACCCGGCGCCCTGGCGCGCATCCCGCTGCAGGCTGCGTGCCCCCCAGTTCCGCGGGCTCTCGCAGCCGCAGCTTTGCTGGCTGAAGCGTCTTGCCGCCACCTACTGGCCACCCGCCTAAGCGCCGCCGGGCCCGGACCACACCTTGATTTTCTTCCCAAACCCTAGTTATGGTCCTGGCAACCTCTCCCTCGAAGACATTCTGGTCGCCAGAACACTCCTCTTTTGTCAGAAGCAGAAGACAACTGCAGCTTCTGTTCTCACCCGGGGGCCATCGCCCCGTTGCCCGGCCAGCTGCGGTCTGGGGGCGTGGGCCGGCCGCCGCATCGCGGCCCGGGTCCGGATGTTGCCAGATCCACCCCCTCCTTGGATGTGAAGGAGGACAAGGGGAAATGAGAGAGAGAGAGAGAGAGAGAGAGAGAGAGAGAGAGAGAGAGAGAG
>NC_058407.1:91432650-91433233 GCF_002201575.2 Neomonachus schauinslandi | reverse complement strand
AGAGAGAGAGAGAGAGAGAGAGAGAGAGAGAGAGAGAGAGAGAGAGATTACTCTCCTTGGGAGCATTTGCAAAAACAAAATTCATGCTACTTGTTTGCCTTGAGCATAGTTGCTGGCCCTCAGCTTCTAGAGAAGCTTAAAGCCCATTCTGCTGGCCTGAACCTCTCAATGTACATAAAGGAACAGAAAGACAAACCGACGACCCTATAGCCTTTGCCCTGCAGGCACCAATCCTCACACGAGCCCTCTGAGGCCTATAGATCCCAGTTAGGAAGTGCTGGAGTCAACAAATCACCTTAATGTACACTTTAACTATCTTACAATTTTAATATGCCAATTATACCTCAACAACACTGAAATTAAAAAAAAAGAAGAAGAAGAAGTTGTGGCACAGGATTTGAACCTGGCACCCATGCTCTACCACTATGTACTCTGTCTCTGTAGGAGCCACCAGCCGGAGGTAATGGGATTTTCCCAGAGTCAGCACTTACTCAGAGGCAAAATTTGTTTCAGATTTTGTCTAATAGGTGCTCCCTTTCCTTCCTTCCTTCCTTCCTTCCTTCCTTCCTTCCTTCCTTCCTTC
>NC_058407.1:91386872-91432640 GCF_002201575.2 Neomonachus schauinslandi | reverse complement strand
TTCCTTCCTTCCTTCCTTCCTTCCTTCCTTCCTTCCTTCCTTCCTTCCTCCCTCCCTTCCTCTCTCTCCCTCTTTCTCTCTTTTCTTCCTCCCTTCCATCCTTTCTTCCTTCCTCCTTCCCTCTCTCTCTTTCCTTCCATCCTTCCTTCCTTCCTCCCTTCCTCCTTCCTTTCTTTCTCTTTCTTTCTTTCTTCCTTTCTTTTTAATAGCATGCTTGCTCCTCCACCCTCATCCCCTGGTTCTTCATCCCTAACTATGCGAGAGTCTGTGCTCATTTACACCAGTGACAGATACACATTACTCTTCCTATAATAACCCCCATTTATTATAGATAGACCACATTTGGGAGACGGAGCTCCCTTTCCGCCAAGACCATGAAAACATAGTTGTTTTCCCTGGAGCATGCAGTTACTTTTGTGGCTTGATTCCTGATGTTTTTTCTGGTCACAACATCTGCCCTGCATGTAAAAACATCAGGCCCCAGAATGACGTGGATATAGTGAGGGACAACCTGAAATTCTTTCCTTCCACACCAAACATCAGATATCCAGAGGCAGGAGGAAATGGTCCTTTGAGATCCTTTCTCTCCCCATGTTTCCCACGGAGAAATTAACATCCCCCTCTCCCACCCCTATGTAAAAACAATATTTAGAATGGAAAGTACGCCTACATAAAACAACAATAACAATGGCCAGAAAAGCTCATCCAAGGTCTCATCCCCTCAACCTGCTTTTAATCCCAGCCTTTTCCTCCTCTGGATATATCCTCTCCAACTGCTCCCAAAAGAGAGTGTTTCCTTTTCTGCTTTGGTGTTAAATGGACATCCACTTTGCCAACCCAAACGATCCTCCACAGGACACACATCAAAACAAACCGACCAAAGCAGAATGAGACTGATGTGTAGAGAATAGAAAGGCGTTGGTGCTGCCAGTCTGCACAGGGAGAAGTGACAGGCTGCTGGGTGTCATGCTAGGGAGATGGCCAGAGATAGTGGCTGACTCCCGGAGATCATGTGACCAGGGGCAGCTTTGTCTTTCATGTTCTCTCATGCCTTGCAGGAAACACCATGTCGTTGGTCAGATGGTGTGAGACAGCTTTCTTCAAAGTTCACCAGAAAGTTTTCCAGAAAGAGATGGAGATTTCATAATCGGGAAAACACAAATCAGTGAAAAGACAGAATAGCGTCTAACAGTTGAATAAAATCAAGGCTGTGTTATGACGTGATTGAGATTTGGGGATCTTAGGTGATCTTGGCTAGTTCTCTGGTAGCCTGAAAGTTCTGCGCAAAGGTGACCATTCTAGAAAAGGTCTGAAGAAGCCGCTTTAGATTAAGGGCAGAACTAAGATCAGGGATAGTAGTTGCCAAGAGCAGATTCTGATGCGTTGTCAGGAGGACTTCCTAATGGGAGGGTCTTGGCAAGTAGTGAGCTCCCTGTCACTGGAGGAATGTAAGCATGACTTAGGTAGTTCTGTGGTGTAGATTTGTAGTTGAGGTTCATATATTGGGGAGGAATTTTAAGGCCTCTCTTCTCAGTCCAGAGGTTCTATAACTTAAAGAGATAGAAAAGTTAAATCCGTGGACAAATTAGTGTTTAGAAATTTAAGATATTTTCCTTGCATCTACTTATTTCCTCTTAAATAAAAGGCAACAAACACATATATACCCTGTATATTCAAATGTCAAAGTTATCCAGGAAATATTCGTATGTTTACAAAGATATTTATATAGCAATATGTAACAGAGTTTGCATATGATAAGGTGCTCAATACATAGTTATAGTAATATAAATAATTTCTAAAAATTACAAAGGACTAAAGTTCATGTATGTAAGAAAAAATATTGCCTTCCTAATAACATTTATTTGCTCACTGAATGGAAGTTTACTTGGTACCTGTCATAGATAAGACCCTCCCTTCAGAAACTTAGAACCTTAGGGCTTGGGGAGCCAAATATTTCCATAAGTAGTCCTGTTACCAGGCAGGCTGCCATTAGTGGTTTTAATAAAGGGCCATGTAAGGACTATAGCATAGTGGGGAAAATGACTACTTCTGACCTGTGTATCTGGGAAGGCTTCCTAGAGGAGGCAGGGTTTAGGCTTCCTAGAGGAGGCAGGGTTTGAGCTTCCTTGAAAAATTTTCGATAGGTAGTTCCTGGAGGAAGGACACTTAAAAGCAGGGCTTTTTCTTTGGAAACCATGTTCTCAGGATTTCCAGGGCCAGAGTAAGGTGTTTGGAGCCTCTTTCCCAGTGATGAGTGGGAGGGGGTGGTGAGGTGTTTGGAGGATTTTGAGCAGAGGAGTGACAAGGTTGGATAATGCAGTGGTGTGGAGGATATGTCAGAGAAGGAGGAGCTCAGAAGGAGGATCATGCCAGAGGCTGATGCTGGGGTCCAGGTTAGGATCTGAACTGGGCAAGGACAATGTGAGCAGAAGTAAGGAATAGATGAGGGGTAAATAATGGAGGAAGAACTCATGACCTGAGTTGCTTTGGGCAATATCATCCGAGAGGAAGGAGAGATGGGGAATTTGGTAGCTGGCCATTATTACTCCCTTCTCCCCAGAGAAGATTGGGTTATCCAAGGCGGTCAGGAAAATGACTAAACTGTCTTCCAGCTAGCCAGCGGATTCACATGCTCTCAGAAAGCTCTCTTGCACCATCTGGTAGAGGAAGCCTCCACCGTGCCTTTGTCTGGGAGAATCTCACCCACTCTCAAATGAATCATGGACGTTTGAGCTCTGCGAGACTCCCGCCTCTGCTCACACAGCCCCTGCCCTCCCCACCCTCCACCCCCGTTTCTGATTATGTTACACCCCCAGGTTCAGGCTAGTTCTTCAGTGAGTCAAGCCCAGGATTTCCACTGCTTCCTTTGCTGGAGAAGTGGGTTTTTGATTGTTCTGTTCTGCTGTATTGTTCCCAATTACTGTGACTTAGACCACCCTTAAAGAACTGTATCATCCAGACTCTGGTGGCGGCCATTCAATAAACACACTCTGTGGCAGGAAGAAGTTATCTGACCCTAGCTTAACAACCATGGATCCAAATTACGAACATCTGAACTCCCCTACTGTGTCTTTAAAAGTCAATTACCCTCAAAGTCTCTGCGGTATTAGGTACTCATCAGAAAAGGAAAGGTGTTCACAGGGGCCTGATTGATTTCTCATGGTCACAGCACCCTAAAAGCAAAGGCAAAGAAGCAATGCAAGGCAGTCTCGGAGCTATGTTCCTTTGGTTCTTTCATATTTTAGGGGAGTAGGAAGCCATAAAAGGAAGGCAAGAAACCAATAAAGATTTAAGCTAATGGAGACAACTGGAGAGGACAGTTATCTCCCCCACCTCCACCCCACATGAATTAGTCCTTTACACCTCCAATCCCCAGCAATGGTAATTCTCAAGGTCATTTCTGCTAACTGTAATAATTTTCTTTTAACAAAGAACTTAATCCAAATCTAGAATGGTCAGTGGTTGTGAGGTTTGCATGGGGACTAGGAGCATAAAGAGACTGCTCCTCCTCTGTGGGCTGGGCAATTCGAGAAGAAAAGGGAAATTTGGTCAAGAATAAAAGATGGTGGTGGTAGAAAGGGAACCGGCTGGCTTGTGCGTTTGGAAGAAAGAACAACAGAAAAGGGATGTCAGAGAGCTGATGTGTGGCCCTAAGTCTCTTAACTTCCTTTTCTCTTAGCACTCAACTTCCCTCTAGAGTCCACATTCATGCCTCCTATACTTTTCTCAGTTTCCCACCCAGTGCAGTGATAGCCCTGGGTACCCCTGTCCCAAGAAGCCCTACTCTGCTTACAGGGATGGGTGGAGAAATGTGTTCCTGGCACCTCGCATAGAACAGTCAGTGGATGTCCTATCCTTCGAGAACACTGTGAATGGACTAGTGTTGTGGGCCTGGGTCTGAGAGCTGAAGTACCTTAAATGATTTTATGGGAGTTCCCAAGCAACCAACTGAGAAACTTTGGGACTGCCCAGTGCACCAAATGCTCTGAGGGACAGGCATTGCTCCTAAGTGTTCAGAATTGCAATGCTGTTATTTTGTACTTCCTGGTTCGAGCTGTCCAGCTGTGACTAAGGGTATGCTTTCCACTGGAGAGTGCCATCCAAAGCATTTTAGAGAGGTCTGAGGAAGAAGTCAGTTATTGTTGTAGTGAAACAAATTGCCAAGAAAGCTGTAGCAGCCAGTACTTCCAGTGATACGAACGTTCGGAAATGGTGTCTTTTCAGTGATTTTGTACGACACAAGATACACACCAGGGTAGGGAATGAGTCTCCCTGCAAGCTACGCGGCAAGTAGTGGGTGGGTGGGAGTTTCAAGAGCCTGAGACCTTCTGTTATTTATTCCCATTGTGCTCTGCTGTTCGATAGATCCCCAGACATTCACCCGCTAGGTAGCTCTCATGGTTGCCTATAAATATATCAAGATTTGCCCTTTCACGCACCTCTGGCTGAGGATTTCTCTACTGGGCACTCTCTAGTATGGGCACTGGAAGGGGTAATCCAGGTTAGAAACTTAAGAAGATAGTTCATTCTGCTTCCAAATGTGTTGGGGAGGGCCACCGAAAACAATGGAAGCCCCTCTAAGCTGACAGTGGATGACACTAACGAAACCTGCGAAATTGGGGGGCAGTGAAAAGATGGAGAAGCTGTATGCATTGTGTACTAGCTCCAGCTAGCTAGCCCCTACTTCCGGCTGGATGCAGCAGCCAAAAGCAGAGGGAATTACATGTTCCTTACAATAAGAGCCCCAGCTAACCCAAGACATTTTTGCTCCTTTCCTTGGTGGACAGATGTGGTAAAATCACAGGAATCTAAGAAGAAAGAGAGTCACCTCTTTGCTCAGTTCCCCGACCCACTCCTCCGGCCTGCACCAGGCAAGGCAATAATGATCAGGTGGGGCTTTGGTTTAGATCAGGAGTGAGATCCGGAGGCTGGGGGTACAGTGGATGGGCTGAAGTGAGGTGCAGTAGGAAGATGGTACATGGAATGCAATAACGATCAAGTCATCAAAATGGAGAGGGTGAGCAGGGATGAAAGCAATGAGACTTACTCTGGAGGGTTACATAGCAACCGAAGGAGACAGAAAGGGTTGCTGAATTCCCAACAACATGTAAGGCAGGGAACTCACAGTGTTTCCTCCACCTCATTTAAGAGGCCTCACTTGGTGTATTATACTCTGTTCTGGGCCCTTCAACCACCTCCGTCTATTAGGAGGAGGATGTTTGTCAGTTAGAAGTCAAAGGAATAAAAAAGACATTTATAGAGCCCAAAGAGTATTAAACATATGACTTGTTATGTAATATTTGTAATTCCCTACAGTCAGCCTCTTCCTTTCCCCATGAAGGGCAAGATCAGGGATCCAGTGATGGTATGAATTTTGGGGGTGTCGGGAGGACGGTCAGGGTTGAGAAGAGTGAGCTTTCTCCTTCTGATTCCTGAGGGTGTGTTCTTAGTAGTCTCCCCACTCACAGGGCAGGGATTAGGCATAATGGCAATTTCTAAGAGGACCAAAATGATTTATATACACCGCGTGGTGAAGTACATAGCAGATATCCTATTACTTGTACTTAACATGGGGTAGCCTGGTGACTAACTGACTTGTTATGTTGGTAACAGCTACTCTCAGTTTCATAGGATATTAATAGTAATGCTAATAACCACAACCAAGGCAGCCCCATTAGTATCTGCCGTGTGGTGGATGCTGCTAGTTTCACAAACATGATCCATAACTCTCGTATTTTCCTGTGTGATCGGCATTACAGCCCCCACTTTATAGAGGAGGACACTGAGAATGGAAGGACATAACTAGATGATTCTAACTCAACCTGTTTAACTCAAAAACCTCTTTTCACTGTGCATTAAAGTAAAGCAGAAAATTGTGGACGTATGCGTGACCCGCGGGAAGCAAAAATGAATTTGAATGTGCAGAGAGATTATTAATAGTGGGCATGAAAGCTCCAAGCTCTCCCCTGAGGCGGCAGGATAAACTTCATGATTTTTGTCATTCACAGTGAAATTGGACAAATCCCTACAAAGTAGCCTGGGTTGGAGGGAAATGCTGGGACTGGGAAGGAAGGCAGGGGTTGTTGGAGCAGGTTGGGAAGCCACAGGCTGCCTCTCATTCCTGGCCTGCAAAGAGCAAGGCCCCTTCGTGTACATGAGAACTTTCTAGATTTTTTTTTTTTTTAAGACCATTTTAGATTTTGAATACCTGATGGGGAAAGTGAGAGGAGATAAAAGGCACTTGGAGTGTTGAGACGAGCATCAGTGCTGGCCACTAAGTACCCGGGACAATAGGAAAGTGGCTCCAGCAGGCTCAAAGCTTCAATTAAATTAGGTGCAGTGAGAGAGAGAAGCGGGACAATTGCAGGATGTGCCCAGCCATCTCCTCCCTAGGTGGGGACATCCACACCTCCACCCTGGTGTGAATAACCTGCAGCTCTCTGAACGGAGCCCTCCCTCTGTAGCTGACATAAATCAGAATAGCCACTCCCATGTGCATCCTTCACACTTTCTTTATGATCAATGGGCTCCCTTCTCCTCTGCTGAGATTATGGCTGAACAGTTTGGTTTATCTATGCCCATTCTTTTTTTTTTTTTTTTAAAGATTGTATTTATTTATTTGACAGAGAGAGATGCAGCGAGAGAGGGAACACAAGCAGGGGGAGTGGGAGAGGGAGAAGCAGGCCTCCTGCCGAGCAGGGAGCCCGATGCGGGGCTCGATCCCAGGACTCCAGGATCATGACCTGAGCCGAAGGCAGACACTTAACCACTGAGCCACCCAGGCGCCCCTATCTATGCCCATTCTTAATCCATATTCATTCCCAATCCTCCCACCATGTGATTTATGCATTTGCCTATCTTCTCCATGGACTCCTGAAGGATTGGACGATGTGTAAATGTCATGCACAAACAGAAGGCCCGTTCAGTGGTGTTTCAGTCTGCATAGTTCAAAAGCCCCAGAACGGACATACTGCATCAAAGAAAACACAGCATTATGCCCCAGACCAATAGCAGAGTCCCTACCATGAGGCACATACAGCCCCAAGGCTCAGGTGCAGCAATACAAATCTGAAATGTTCAATCAGTAGGTGATCAGACCATTACACTTTAATTAGGTTGTTATAATTATTGAATACCAAACAGCATTGTAATAACAGAAGTTGTGGCTCTTACATTTTACATCTCACCCGGGAGCAAATGAGTAACCTATTCAGTCTATGGGCATTGAGTGTTAGCTGCTATTTGGCAGAAGGGATCCACTTCTATTAATGTCACGGGGCGAACAGTTTGATAGAGCCGCAGATGCTTCCCTAGTGGAAAATGGAAATTTATGGGACATTGTTACACAGAGACCTGGAAATTACAGCTGCAAAAAGGCCTTTTAAAAGATCAAAGTCTTCTTTTGGTTCTTAAGACACAAACAAAATAAAACATGAATAGTGATAAAGTTTGTGTGTGTGTGTGTATGTGTGTGTGTTTCCGGAAACACGCTTTATTAGAGAGAGGAGTATATAAATACTTGAGAAGCAGAATTATGTTTATATTTAAGTATATGTAAATAGATGAAGAGGCACTTAGGAAACTAGATTAACAAGAGGTTTTCAGGAATTTATAATGAAATCGTGATGGTTTTTATTGAAATTCTTCCTGATTTTAGCCGATAGTCCACACGTGTGGGAAAGCTGAATCGTCTGATTGAATCTGACAGTAACCTCTCCCCCACCCCCTTATCTTCTCTTTTCTTTTCAGAACTCTTCGTTGCTCTTTGAGGCATCAAAAAGCCAAGATGTTGGTATTACTGGCTGGTATCTTTGTGGTCCACATCGCCACTGTCATCATGTTATTTGTCTCCACCATTGCCAATGTGAGTAATATGTTCTTTTGTTCATTCATTCACCCAGAAATTATCTGAATATTTACATAAAGTGCTACAAAAGAAGTTTGAGCCACAATCCCTGCCCCTTGGGAATATACAGTTTCGTTGTGGGAAAAAAAAAAGCACCCACTGGCACGTCAAACACTGAAATAGCAGGAGGAGAAAAGCCGGTGTCTACCAGAGTAATCCCGCCAGGGCTGTGGGCGGCTAGAGGCTGGAGAAGACAATGAGACTTCTCCAGTCCTTGGCAGAACCTTCTCCGGAGGTAGAGCTTGGAGGATGGGTAGGTGGGCGGGGTCTCTTGGCGGAAGATGAATGGCAGAAAGAGCACAGGGATGCATTTCAGTCAGGAGTGCTAGCCAAGGTGCCCCCGTGAGAGGGAGAGGCTTTGTTCAGGGCAGCATGGGGATACCCATGCGGTGAGAGCAGAGCTTCCTTTCCTTCTGGGAACCTTGATTCGAAGGATAGAGGGGAGAGAGAAACGATGAGAGGCTTTGGTTGCCAGACACACATTCAAATTCGGAACTGAGAAGAGCATGTGAAGGTGGAATTGTGCCAGATTAACCTGGTTCCAGGGAATTAACTCACTCAAGCAAAACAATGTAAAAAATATTTTTCTCTCTGAACCTTGGGCTACTCTGACCTCTAGCGGTCGTTTATAGCACCACATTTGCTTTTATTGTGCTGTTCTCAGAAAGAAAAAAGACAGCCCCTGGCACACAAAAGTCAAGGCCATCCATCACTAGACGGGCAAATGGTGGCTCCAGAATCTGATAGGTCCATGTTACAGTTAAAGGACAAATGGGTTTTGAAGTTCAGATAGGAGAGTTTGGCTATCATTGGTGGATGTGGTCGCCAGGAGCAAGGCTGATTTAAGAATCCTAGCCCATGAGCCCTCCTCCAGACTGAGGATCAGCCATTCCGGGCCCCAACCCCCAAGTTTCTCAGGGTAACAAGCCTGATAAGTGACTTCAGACAGCTTTAGTGGGTGCCAAAGTGCTGAATATCTGAATTATCAGCTCCTAATATAGGGGTTGGCATACAGTTGTTTATTGAATCAAGAGCAGGTGATCACACATCCTTGGCCCTGGCCTTCCAGCAGTGCTCATTCTAATAGGTGCTCTGCGTGGACAAGCCAGGTGTTTGTTTTCCAGAAGAATAATTGTTTTTCTTGGGCCGGGTGGGAAGGGACACTGGCACCACAGTGAGTCTTGAGGAATACATGTTGGTCACTCTCCTACTTTCGGGGCCCCCACATCCTTCTGCTTGGATGGAAGTGACTTCTTGACACCAAGACTCATTGCTGTTTTCTTCGTTGTCCATATGTTTCGTATTTGCCTCTAGTTGAGCGTGTTTTTTTTTTTTTTAACCCCCTCAGGGCCCTTACATGAAATGGTCTTTTTTTTTTTTAAGATTTTATTTATTTATTTGAGAGAGAGAGAGAGACAGAGAGAAAGAGAGAGCGAGCATGAGCAGTGGGGAAGGGCAGAAGGACAGGGAGAAGCAGGATCCCCGCTGAGCAGAGAGCCCCCTGTGGGGCTTGATCCCAGGACCCCCAGATCATGACTTGAGCAGAAGGCAGACACTTAACCCACTGAGTCACCCAGACGCCCCTAAAATGGTCTTGATAGAGCATATGGATAGTACATACTTAAAACCAATTGCCTCATCCGATGTTTCTCTTTCTCCCGAACCTCAGAATTTTAAACCACTATGATTGAATTACTTTTTTTTTTTTTTGAGTAATGAGGAATGTGAAGCCCAGAGAAGCTATGTGATTTTTCTTCAGTCACACAATCTTCCATCTTTGCTCTTGGCACCTCCGTGGCTTCAGTTTTGGTCACACCTCTTTTCCACCAAGAGGTGGGGTGCTTAGCCATATTTGGAGCTCAGTATGGGGTGTTGCCGAAGATTCGATCCGGACACAAATCTGATTTGCTATTTCTTTTCCTTTTAAAGCAGAGGGTCAGCTTTTTTTTTTTTTTTTTAAGATTTTATTTATTTATTTGACAGAGAGAGACACATCGGGAGCCAGAACACAAGCAGGGGGAGCAGGAGAGGGAGAAACAGGCTTCCCGCTGAGCAGGGAGCCCCATGCGGGGCTTGATCCCAGGACCCCGGGATCACGACCTGAGCCGAAGGCAGACGCTTACGACTGAGCCACCCAGGCGCCCCATGAGGGTCAGCTTTTAAACAACTGTTTGTTTCCTTTTGGTTTCAGGTCTGGGTGGTTTCGGATATTACCAAAGCATCAGTTGGTCTTTGGAAAAACTGTACCAGCGGCGGCTGTGATAACATCCTGTCATATGCCAGTGAAGGTATGTCTTAGAGGGCTGCGCTTGGTGGGGCGACTGTGGTGGTCAGGGAGGCGTGCAGCCTGCCGGGGACTGCTTAGCCCAATACCCTTGTTCTCCTCCTCCTGTGTCCACAGACGCCCTCAAGGCGGTGCAGGCCTTCATGATCCTTTCCATCATCTTCTCCGTCATCTCCCTCGTGGTCTTCGTGTTCCAGCTCTTCACCATGGAGAAAGGAAACCGCTTCTTCCTCTCGGGGGCCACCATGCTCGTGTGCTGTGAGTATCATAGGGGTGGGCTCCGGTTTATGCCAGAAAAGCTTTTAGGGCGGCCTTACCGTGGGTGCTCCTGGCAGTTTGGACAGATGAGCACATGGCACATGGACAATTTTCTCCTCTGCTTTTTTGTTCTCTTTTTGAGAACCCCTGCTGGTGCTTGGCATAAGTACTGTCATCTGCTTTAAACAGACTGCCATGTTTAAACCTAGTGCTCCTGGGGTGGGGTGGCGGGGGCGGGTGACCACCAAGTGGCCGGGCCACGCCCACTGTAAGCACTTGTACACATGACACTTGAAGGCAGGACGGTGGGCGTCCTTAGACGAAGCCACTGCCACGGTGCATGCCAGTCGTGCTGTTCTCTTTCTTCTGCCGTTCTTCCCCAACACACACAATTGGGTGCAAGTCTGTGTTCTTTTGCATCCTGGGCAGCCTGCCTACATATGCTGGGGTCCAGAAGGAAAAGCTGGGTGGTGGACGTGAAGTTCTGTGTTTTACTTCACACTTGTAGCTACACAAACCAGTGTGGGTGTGAGAGCCCAAACACCTCCAGTTTATCAGCACAACCATCAAGGTTGGTTGGTTCAGGGCAAATCAACAGAACTATCGTATAGGGCTAAACAGCCAGATTTGAAATAGGATCTTTTAAAAGTTATACAATTTTTTTCTTGGTTTTAATATAAAAAAACCGAAAAATGAGACTTTTTTTCGTCCCCCTTGCAGGGTTGTGCATTATGGTTGGGGTGTCCATCTATACTCATCATTATGCCGGTGGTTATGGAACCAACTACTCGACCAGTCACCATGGCTACTCCTTCATCCTCACCTGGATCTGCTTCTGCTTTAGCTTCATCATTGGAGTGCTCTATCTAGTCCTGAGAAAGAAATAAGGCCGAACAAATTCACGGGGATCCGGGGGGTGGGGAGAAGGAAGCCGTTGAATCTGGGAGGGAAGTGGGAGATACTGTGCAGGAAAAACCGAGAGAGGGGAGGGGGGCGGGGAGGGGAAGTAGGGTGGGAGAGGCTGAAATCCAAACCATTCCCGAGGAGGTTCTCTGCCGGTGAGCCCCTGCCCTTGGGAGAAAGTAGTTGGCTAGCGCTCTGCTGCTCCCCGGATGCAGCCGGAGAGCCTCTCTCCAGCCACCAGACTTGGCCTTCAGCTGTTCTCAGTTACACACACTGCCTGGGGCCCCATCTACTGCCACACCATGGGCTTCACTCCTGAGGCTGAATTCTGGGTCTCGTGCTGCCGTCCTCAGACAGATTGCATCAAGTTAAAATAGCGGTACAAGTTCCAGCAAGAGCAGATCTTGTTTTTGTGTTGAATATGCTAAGCCTGGAAACCATCGTGCCTTTCTGACCCAAAGCAAAACATCACATTCCGGTCTGAAGGGCCCATATGAGGGCTTTGGCCAGTGAGCCATTATCCCTCTTTAGAACAGATATTTAACTCTGTGGAACTCAGTGGTATTTGTGACGAAATGGGAGAAAGACATATAGTCCTAAGGCCAAATTGGTGGGTGAGTTAAACCAAGAAAGAGAACTTTTCACAGTGGAAGGCCTGGGGGATGATCAGAACCCAGACCGGACCTCACACAGCTGTCCCTCCCAGAGACCTCTTGCTATGGACTTTGCTAGGCCTCTCACTTAAAGCCAAAGCAGCTCTTTTGGCATTTCTGTAAAGCCACTAATGACCAATTCCATGGTGAAAGCACCACACAAATTATGGGACCAAGGGGCAATCTGGTGGCAGTCCTACAGTAAGGTTATGTTTTTAGGACCCCCTGTCCATGCAGTCAGTGTTTCTTTTGAACACATACTGGGAAAGAGGTGGACATGGTTCCTTGTAACATGATTTATTACTCTCCCTCTAAATTATAACTTTTGAGGACATTTTGTCTAATTATCTGTGTTGGGGATCAGGACTCCTAGGCTCAGTGGTAGCTCCCTCTCTGACATGGGCTGGAGCCATTGCCTTTCCCACAGGTGAGGCAGGGCAATTCTGGAAGCTTAGTAAAACATAAACTAAAACCAAATAGATCCTTGGGTGAAAGGTGCTATATAATTGGAAAGTATTAAGCATACTAGATTTCGGTCATGATTAGAACAGAGTGCCTGCCTTCCCGGGAAAATTAGAAAATTCCCACGAGACAAATAAAAACATAGGTGTTGGGTGGATATTTTCTTTAAGAGAAAAAATAAAAAGCAAAAACTCTCGTGGTACCCAGTCATTTGGCGATTGGGCTGTCTGTTGCCATAGGAGCATTTCTATAGGACTTAGTAGCAGTATGTTATTCCTGGGTAAGCAGGCATGGCTCTGGCCTGGAGGAGCTGAGCCATCTCAGATTCTGTTGAAAGGGGTTGTTTTGGGAAGAAATTTCCTTTATTACCTGAGAAGAAGATCTACCCCAGGGGGGATCTGAGACATCTTGCCTACTTTCTTTCTCCCAGCTCTCTCCTTATTCCATTTCTTACATAATTTTCCTTTCTGGGGGTTGTCATGCCATGATTGCTGGTATTTATGTAAAAGGACTATGACTAAGTGTATTGCTCTATGTTCATTCTGGTTAAGGGAATATTGAGGGCAGGCCACCAGATTACCTGGGCTGGGGGGAGAGAGATGGCAAGCAAAAATTGTGGGATGATGAACTTTTTAATTATGATTTAATTATCACATGATTATAGAAGGCTGTCTTATGTGCAGAAGCATACTTACATATCAGATATACCCAAAAGAGATACTCGCATTATGTTGAAAAGTGAAACTATGACTGGAGTGAACCATGTATTCCCTTGTCTTTTACTTTATTTCTGTGACATTTATGTCTCATGTAATTTGCATTACATTGGTGGGTTGTTCTAGTACTGTATTTGGCTTCTTTAATAGATTGATATTTCATATGCTATAATTGTAAATATTTTGATACAAATGTTTATAACTCTAGGGATATAAAAATAGATTCTGACTCCCTTCACCGTGTGAATGTTTTCTTCCTAAAAAATGCAGGACAGTAGGGATAATAGTGACATTTATACCGAATGAAGTTGTCAATCAGTGTGATTTGAACAACTTGGCATTTATTTGAGACATTAAACTACTTTCTGGTGATACATTAGGCATTCTACAATAATTCTTTTAGGCAAATGAACGTTATTAGATATAGTTTTATCTTACATTAATTAAAACTCTAAAGCAAAAAATTAGAACTTCATAAGCTAATGCATCAGGGAGATGTTATGGTCTTGAATCAGAATGACTTATGACATTAAGAAATCAGATACTTGTAAAGTTTCTTTGAAATAGCCAATTCCTCTAATGTGTCTTCAAAATATAAAGCAATTCGCAAAGGTATGCATCAAATACATACCTTTGCAGAAACTTATTCATTGCATAAACTGGACATATCTGTAAGGGGCAGATGAGAAAAGGAAAGCTTTACTGCTTTCTGTGAGCAGTAAGGACTGGAATTAACAGTGGAAAAGCAAAGTAGATACTTTGTACCCTAGCATTGTGTCAACACTAATATCATACAAATGGTTTTGATGTGGATTTGGTGCTCTGTCAGTCCCCTGTGGTTTTGGATGAAGTAACTGCACAGAGTAATACACAAAAAATACACAATGGAACCTGAAAATAAAACTCTAACATATTTTAAAGTCAATTAATCAAATTGCTTTGATTACTGATACCCTCTCAGAGACCTCTGTAATTTCTTAGATCACTTCTGGGATACTGTCATAAGAGGCTACCTCTTTCCTTTAGTTCTCCCTGGGATTCATTCCCCCATGTCATTTGCCCGGTCATGGGTCAGACCTCCAGAGCATCCTTTCTTCCTTTCCTTCTATAGATCTTTAATCAGAATCTCCAATAAGCTCTCAGAAGTACTCAAAGTTTCTCTTTTGCCAAGATGAAATCTTCTATCTCAAAGACCTGGATGGTGAATGGGGGTGTATTACTCAGGATTCTCCAGAGAAACAGAACCAATAGGATGTGTAAATTACATATAGAAAGACATTTATTTTTTTAAAAATTGGCTCACATGATTATGGAGGCAGGCAGCTTCAAAATCTGCAGGGAGAACAGGGCTGGCAGGCTGGTGCCCAGGGAAGAGCCATTGTTGCCATTCAAGTCCAAAGAATGTCTGCTGGCATAATTGTCCCTTGTTTGGGGGGAGGAGGTGGCCAGTCTTTTGTTTTATTCAACTGATTGAATGAAGCCCACACACATTACAGAGGACAATCTGCTTTACTCGAAGTCCACTGATTTAAATGTTAATCTCATCGAAAACACCCTCACAGAAATATCCAGAATAATGTTTGGCCACCTGTCTGGGCACCATAGCCCAGCCAACATGACAAATGAAATTAATCATCATGGGGGAAACATTCTAATTAAGAATAAGGCACCAGGTTACCAAACATTTTCAGAAATAATTTAAAAGAAACTTAAACAGTGGAAATCTTTATGTTTACAGTTGATACTTGGAGAAATAGACGTGGGGGTTAACTTGAAAGATAATCTTGGATATCCTATGAAAAGACAGGAAGTTGTCAGAGTCCCTTTTATAGGGGAGCTTAATAAATATTTGTCAGATTCAATGTCTTAGGTAGGGTCAAGTTGAATTAAAGTGGTTAAGAAAATACTCTTAGGTGAAACTGGTCCAAATTTATGAATATAGGAAAGATGAGCTGCAGAGCTCTCCATTACCACTTAGGAATGGTTAATAGACAGCTACACCACTCTGTGTTGGACTCAGCCATTATAATCCCTGTGCAAAACCCCATTAGCTTTGAGGCACAGAAGAATATTTCAGTAGGGCCTTGAAAGAAGGCATATGAAAACTAAGAGGATATTGTGCAAGACTCCACCCTTAAAAAGAGAAGCTCTCTCTTATGTTTACTAAGAAATAGTCAGAATATGGGGCACCTGGGTGGCTCAGTTGTTAAGCATCTGCCTTTGGCTCAGGTCATGATCCCAGAGTCCTGGGATCGAGTCCCATGTCAGGCTCCCTGCTCAGCGGGAAGCCTGCTTCTCCCTCTCCCCCCCGCCCGCTTGTGTTCCCTCTCTCGCTGTCTCTCTCTGTCAAATAAATAAAATCTTAAAAAAAAAAAAAAAAAAAAGAAATAGAATATACCAAAATACAGATAAAATTCCCTAGCAAAAAATGTGTACATAAGTTTAGAAAAAGACTAGATTTTAGGGAGTAGAAAGGAATGGGGTAGAGTGGTAGGAAGCAGGATGAAAAGAGGAAAACTTGCTGGACATTTTGGAGTAGATTCTGAAGAGGGTTGATTCATTTTAAAGAGGTATTGCAGTCCAGCAGAGCAGGCAGCAGGTAGAGAAAGATGTACACTGATTAGGTGGAGTCCAAGGAAAGGAGTGTTTTGGAGTTCTACCTAGTCTTGTTTCTGAAAGGGAGACATGTGGGGCCTCCTCATGGGGCAGGAGGGTGACCATTAAAACTTGTATTGATAAACCACTGGGTGCTAGGTGCTGCACCTAGGGGCTAGGGAATGAAAGATCAAGCAGACATGTTTCCTTTCTTCATCTAATTTATAGTCTAGCCTGGGAGTAAGACTCATACCTAGAGAAAATGGAAGAAGACCCTCTGGGAGCACAGAGGAGATGGGAGCACTGGCACTTGTGGGAGGGTAGAAGATTTTCAGGTCTTCATCCCTTCCTCATGGTCCTTATCCCACCCCATGAGCAATTAGCTGACAACTCTTATGGATTTTACCTCTGCTGCTTCTCTTACCTACCCAAATCTCCCTGCCTGAAAGGCCATTCCTTTGTTCCAGGCTCTCATTGCCTTCCATCTGAGTAACTGCAGGTGAGAAACATCCCAGTGTCCTCCATGTCCTCACCTACTCTCTCCAACCTCTCCTTTCTGCTGGTGTCAGGATGGGTGTTGATGGATGCTTCTCCGTCACTGCCAGCGAGTCAATCCAGGGCCAGGAGGACCAGAATTCCCATGTAGGATGCCAGTGTGTATGGGAGGTTCATACTCAATCATCTGGTTAACTGATGATGATCAACAAGGGCTATAGAGTGAATCCCAAATAAAGTATGACTGTCTTCATATGGCAAATGAAGGACTTTATTATATTAAGAGATAAACTGAACAAGGGGTGGGGGGTGGGGAAACAAGAACAAACCGTTGAATCCTTCCCAATATAGGAATGGGTCAGGTT
Organism: Neomonachus schauinslandi; assembly: GCF_002201575.2. NCBI lineage: Eukaryota > Metazoa > Chordata > Mammalia > Carnivora > Phocidae > Neomonachus > Neomonachus schauinslandi. The sequence continues at coordinate 91,416,003 of NC_058407.1, read as the reverse complement.
CCAAAAGCTATTTTCCTAAGTTGGTTGTTGGTTAAACTCAGAGCATATTTTTCCAGAGACTCATTCCAGAATTATTTTGCTTATGATGTGGGCTCAAAGACTTTTGTAATCTAGCCTGGAAATAAATTTAATAATTATTGAACTATTATTATTTTTGATGGGAATGAGTTAGTTTAAATTCTGAAAGCTAGACCCCTCTGTTACCCTTCTAAACCTTTCATGGTAAGAGGAGTGTATCTGATGGAGAATGGAATGGAGAGTAGATATATGGGTCCATATTCAGAAGACAAGGCAACCTGTGGGCCAGGGAATCCCTTTACCCTGGCATGTTCAGAGTTTGCCATTGAGTATAGAAGAACATGGTGTTTAGAATGACTCTGTTTGGCTGTAAACATACACAGTATGTAGTTTTTTAAATTGGGTGTTAAGCTGGAATGGCTTGCTCCATTCTCTTGGTCTCATGGCTCAAAATCAATCTTAATTTTCTCACTTATGTTATCATATCAATGACTTCAATCCAGGTCTATCCAGGGACTTTAAAATGATTCAACTCCTTAGTATAGTAGTCAACATGCTTTTGGGCATTATGAAATCTTACTATTTTAGTCTGATTTTACAACTTCTCCTCCCTGTTACAAAATGCTGACATAGGGCATATATATTTATAAGTTTTAAGGTGAATCAAGATCCAACCTGCTTTGAGTATTTGGGTACAATTTTGCAATTGCTCTTGAGGTAACTAGGCATTGCAAAATCAAGTTTGAGCATTATAGCACAGGATTTATGAGGGAAGTAGATTATACTAATTAATCTGACATTTAGTCATCTTGTTTTTAAAAAAGTTAGAATCTTTCTGGCAGTAATATTTAAATCCAGATTTCTTTCCACAAGCTAAATTACCAACTTCACTTCAATATGGCATACTTGCACTGACTGCTAATTTCTTTCTCTAGAGTAATTCACATTCTTTACCTCTCATTGTATTTAATACTTGTCAGAGCTCCGGGAAGGACAGATAAAAGGTAAATGCAGACAGCTCTTAAATGTTCAATTTAAGTTCATTTCAGCTATGCATTCCCATGACCTTCCCCTGGACATCCCAATTCCAAGAGTTGCTCTTCCTGACTTGGAGGAAGGAGCTCTCCTTTCTGTGGCTAATGCCCACCACCACCATTTTGTGAATTTCATACTCTTTCATTTCCTCAGGGATGCTTTATAGATACCTCCTTTCTCCTTGTATCTCCAACTTCTCTCTCTACTGGAAATTTTCTTTTGTGGGTAAAATACGTGTAAATTTATCCCATTGTAAGTAAAACAAAACACTTTTTCCTGTCTTGATACTTTACCTCTTGCTCTCTCTTCACAGGCGTGCTTATTGAAAGTGTGGCTTATTGTCTATGTCTCCACTGGGCCCCAACTTGACATTTGTGGGGCCTCAGGCAAGAGCACAAACGGAGGGCTGCACACTACAGGTCTAAATATTTAAAACTGATATTATCAAGTTAACGAGCTGCTAAATAAATGTATCCTATTGTTCCACTTTGATGAATATACCTAGAAGGTCAGGATCAAATTTAGAATTCTCAGAGTCCTTGCAGTTCTGGGGTGGAGCATGGTTTTGTAGGGGAGAGTTGGTACTAGACCTCTCATTCATAGCCTGCTTTCCTTGCTGTTCACTTCTGGTTCCATCCCTCATCATGAGGGACCCAGAGTGCATACATATGGAGATCCCAGTCCACATATCTAAGACCAGTCCTCATTCCTTCCCTATACTGCAAATGGCTGCAACTCAGCCATTTCACCTTAGGAGTGTGCACACTTGTGACATGTTTTGACCTCTGAATAGATTGGACTAGGCCCAGGGGAGGGAGGTCTAAAAGTGAGCATGGGGACTTTGGCAGGGAATTTGGGGTCCTGGATAATCAGAATAGAATCCTGAAGGAGAGTGTGGCCTCCAGTAGGTATGTTCCTTGGCCCCAAGCCCAAGGACTTTTAGTCAATGGGAGGGTGTAGTTGGAGGAGGGTCAGAGCTGAGCTTTGAAGGCACAGGCCCAGTGAAGTCCCCCTCACCTGGTCTTTAAGGGCACTGGCCTATCATTTTACTTCTCACTCCTTCTTTCATGGCCGATTCAAGCCAATCTAATTCTACCCTCACCAGTTTGCTGCTCTCCTACAGTATCTTTAGATTCCATAGCACAGTAAATACTCTTAATCTGTATCTTCTTCTTCCTCTCCTCCTCCTTCTTTTCTTGACCCTCTAGTCATTTTATCTCTGTGTTCTGCACGATGACTTAATTAAAACTCATATAATTAATCACCACTTATCTTGTAATGAATCTAAAATTTGCAGCTTGACTCAGACCAATTTTCTGGATCCAGGCCCATAGAAACTACAAATTCAACTGAACCCATTAGGTCCTGCCCCTTACTTTGTATTCCCAGTCTCAGAAAATAACCACCTATCACTTAGATGCACAGGTCAGAAACCCAAGTGTCATTCACGATTCCTCCTACTTCATTCTTCACATCTAATTAGTAACTGTATCTTGTTGATCTAACTCTTAAATATTTCTAGACTTTTCCCCTACATTTCCATCCCCTTTGCTGTGATACCATTTTAGACCTTTAATAGCATTTTTAAAAAAATAGCTGAATAGTATCTTAAAAATTCACTGCTATAACTCATTTTCCACTCTGTTGCAAAAATGATTGTCCTAAAATGCAAATATGATCATGTCCTTCCCCTGCTTTTAATCCTTCATTGGAACCTTCATGTTGTTCATGATAAAATTCAGAGTCCTAAACCTGTCTATTGCAAACTTTTCTCCCCATGCCATTCTGTCCTTGAGTAGAAACATACTACTTATACCATGCTTTTGGAAGTGTTTCCCACACACTATTTCTTTTCCCTGAAGATCTTTCCTTCTTCTGGTATCTGGCTACCCCCTTCTGATTCCTCAAGACTCAGCACATTCCTCATCCCTGAAAAGGTATGACTACCCTAGGCCCTACTGGGATGCCTTCCATCAGTGCTTACATAACACTATGTACATGTTCCATCAGAGGATTTTTCACAAGATATTTTAATTGTGTCTTTAACTGAATGGCACCATCATTAGACTGAGTTCCACTGGGGCAGGGAACTCATCTTTCATATTCTTTCCTTCAGCGTTTAGCATTATGCCTGGCAATTAACAGATGTTCAATATAATTGTGTGAGAAGTGCCAGGGAAGGTGCTGGGGATATCACGATGGGTGACAGAGCCCATCCCCTGAAGTGCTTACTGACTAGAAGGTAATGTCAATTACCAATGCAGGTGAGGTGTTGCTGATGCAGGAGGGAGGATGAATGAGGGAGGAAAGATACTTCTAGGTGGGTGTTCCTAAGTCTTTTAGGGTCATTACATTTGATGAAATCTATTTCTGCAAAAATGTATATATATACATTATGTATATGTAATTTTTTTCATAAAATTTAGTATACTCATAAATTCCCCTGGAACCTTCCATGGATTTCCTAAGTGGTACACCCCTTAGGTCTGGTCAAGAGTGGCCTCTGCCTTATAGCAACTTGCTCTGGCCCTTATCCAGCTGTGTTCCATGGGCACATGCATTTCAGGAGCATTTCAGATGAACTCAAAGGGTGGATACAGTTTTGGAAGTTGTACATATGGGAAGAAGGGGGAAGCTAGTTCAGAGGGATGAGCAAAAAAAAAAAAAAAGTTTAGGGATGGAAAAGCTAGCCAGTTCAAGTGATATGTTTGGAGAAGTAGATTAGGGTCTACAGAAATAAGGTCCTGACTCTCTGAGTTAGGAGTTTGAAACTGACTTGGTGGGATCATGAGGGAATCATGTTTTTGAGGAGGGCATGATATAATTTGGCAGATTATAGAGTGGGTTGTAGGGAAAGAAAAGAAAGGTGGGGAGAGGGCTGGGAAGCTGTTGCAGTACTTGAGGAAATAAGTAAAATGGAAGTAACTGGACACAGTGGTTGGGATGGGAAAGGAAGAGATGAATACAAAAGACCTGACTTATATGCCACAGGATTCAGTAAGAGTTTGAGAAGACATCACAGAGTATTCTGATTTATAAGACTGGATGGTGGGAAACTGGCCATGCTGTTAATGAAACAGGGAAGCTGGAGGAAGAATTAATTTGAGGGGGAATAAGATGAGCTCAGATCTGGACATGCTAAATGTAAGGAGCCAGCTGGATATGAAGGTAGCTCTCCCCTCCAAGTCTAAAAGGTTCTAGGATAATCTTGAAGGGTTCTATTCCAGAGTGGTCCTGGAGGTCCCTGAAGCACCTCAAAATAGAAGTCCTTAGGAGGCTGCATATTTCTCACATTAAACTTTTCTGGGCACATCCATCATCCTGCCTCAACTCACTTGGGACTGACCCTTCTTATATTTGTTTTAATTCAGCTGTCTTCTCATTTAAAATTTTGCTTTTAAATTGTTTTATTGCCAAGTTTAGCTTCCTCAATTAGCATTATATTTTCTCTTTATGTTAGTTCCCATGCAGATCCTGTGGCCCTGTGGAGAACAAGGCATGGGGTGGGGTAGGCATGGAAGGATGACAAAAGGACAGGACATGGATTCGGGTCACACCTGGAGTTTTAATTTGGTATCCCATGAAACTTCTTGTTAAAATCGGATTTGCTTAAATTTGATTTTAAAAAATGTTGCCTTTTACTAAATTTTCCTTTTGAACATTTTTAACATCTGCTTTTGTTTTGAAGATGGTTGTCTTTTTTTTTTTAAAGACATCTTTTACTTTTACCCAAACTTTCTTACCCCCTCAATAGAGACTTCTTTTGGGCAAACTATTTTGATGCTAAACCTCTGAACATCACTCTCACCAGTGAGAGATCTGGAATGATGTCTGGATACAGGTAACAGTGACCTGGCATGGACATTAGTCAGATGATTATGACAAAGCCCATGTGATACCAGGATGGATGAAGAAATATGAAAACGAGGGGCAATAGTTTCTTCATATTCTGAATTAGTCAGATTATAGTCTGAAGAAGAGAACTACTCATTGTTGGTCACCACTGTTCAAAGGGATGTGAAGAAATTGGAGTGACTGTAGAAACAAACAACCAAGATGATTAAAGGGTTGGAAAATATGTTCCATGATGAAAGATGAAAAGCTTTTTGATGTCTTGGGAATGGAAGACAAAGGTGGGACATGATTCTGAGAGGTGTTTTATAAGGGGATGTTTGATGGAGAGATAGGACACTAGAATATGATAAAGGAAGATTGTGAATAAACCTAAGAGAAGAAAAAAAATTCCCTCGTTTAGATAATTTAGGCAAGAGTCAACTTTTTACCCTTTCCTGTACCCTTGTCAGACATTAATAATTAATCACAACACTCTTTTCTGCAGTTTGGGTCAACCCTCAAACATCCTCAACCCAGAATTTCAAGTAGCCTCTACCAGTCCTTTGAAACTACCTAGCCCTTTGAAACTTTTACATAAGAAGAAATCCATCTGCTACTCTAGCTATAGACATTTCACTTTCTGATGGCTAGAGGTCTTACCAGATGATTTCTCAAAGATTTTTGCAGAACCATGGCTCTACTAAATAGTTTGCTTCATGAGTTTCATGAGAAATAGACTTAATTTATAAACAATAATAGATCTTGACCCTTTGAGCAAATTGGGACATAGTTGGAATGCTTTTAGTGAAGGAGTGGGGATTTTGCTACTAATTTAACAGAGAGTTGAGTTGTCTTCTCAAACAAGCTCTTCACAGACAGCCTTGAAGATCTCATAATGCTGATAAGCTTGAGCAACAAAAAAATATGTATGGATGGAACTAGTTATAAGGGAACAGTTTCTACTAGGACCGTCTCTTTAAAATGTACTATTTGACCCAGAAAAAAAAACATTGAGCTCTAGGTTGACCAGCAATGCTGACTGGCTGAAGAAGGCATTATGATGCACTAATGAAGCTAATTGAAATCTCTGCTTTTTCTGTAGTTCTTTATGTGTTGTTATGAAAAAAAAAAAAAACCAAAAAACTGATGAACAGTGGTATTCTGACACCGAGTCTCTGTGAGGTAAACAGTGATAAATGGCAGATCAGGAAGCTGAAGGGCAGAAATCAATACTTGCTGTTACTTGGTAGTAAATTATGAGAAGCTTTGGATGAGAGGGGACAGATGTTGTTTTTCAAATCACACTGTTTGAACTTCAGTTGTTTATAAATTTCTTCGTTCCCTGTGGGTCTAAATTTCTATATTTGCCATATATACCCTAAACATATGGCGATATATATCAGGTCAATTAAAAAGGTGGCAGGTAACTCCACCTGTTAATATTTGAATTTTATTCTCTACCATCTAATTTCTCCAACTTTTCTAATGATGAATAGCAGAGTTGCTTTGTTAAAAGAAAGCTTTTGGATCACAAAAATGGATTAAAATAAAATAAAAAGAACTAATTGTGCTTTAAAAAAAACCTTAAGAATTTCCTGATGCTAAGTTTCAAGGGCAGCATCTTCTTTGGTGCCATTTGGCTCAGAAACACACATTCTGGAGTCACTAAATTTTAAATAAAAAAATAAGAGAGATTAAAAAAAAGCCATTTCTTCCAATGAGGTCAGCAACAATTTTTACCATATTTTAGACAAATTCACCATGTTCCGCCAAGTCACACATTTACATATACCAACCTGAAATTTCATCCCTGAAACATAATAAAGAAAACAAAATCAGTCTTCAAAGATGTTTTTGCTTTCTTGTTTTTTTTTTTTTTGTGGCAGTTGTTGACCTTTAGTGTTTATTGATTTTCCTATCTTTTCCTTATTTATAATCCCCCCCTCCCTTTTTTAAGAAATGTATGCAACCCCATTGGAGGAGATGTCTTGCAGCCTGTCACTAGGGTACACGGTGTTTTTATTGCTGTTTACCTGAGGTAGCTACCAGGTGCTTTCTAGAACAAGCTCAGATGGGGTCTCCAGAGTCAAGATTACAGAGAGAATATAGCCACCACAGTGCCCCCTTTCACCCAGGAGCACTGCAACCACAGAGGGAAGGGTTGGCTCTTTTTGCCCCCATATCCTGTGGGCCTACGGACTGCACGCTTACCTGACCAACCTTAGACCAGAGCTCAGAAGGAAGGGAAGCCTCCTGCCAGACTTGATAATGACTATTTTGAATAAAAGAGAGAGCGAGCATGGGAGAGAAAGCGAGCAACCAGGAGAGACTTACAGACCTTGGTGTTGTAAGGCAGAGAAATGAAATGATGGTTTGAGGGTCTCTGACTTAAGGCCAGATCATAAATACTGCCGAGACATGATCTAATTAACACCAAGTGTACCACTTTTGACTGTAAGTACCTTGAGGGCTTGTTTCATGAATTTTTCCTCCATTATTTTCCCAGACCCAACATATTGCCTGGCTCACAGTAGACATTGAATAAACATGCAGTGAACAAGTTAAATAAGAGAATAAATACAAGGATCTTAACTTAAAATGAAGGAGAAATGGACTTACATTAAAGCATCAGGGATATAGGGTATATCTGCAGGGGAATTTCTTGGCAAGGAATATTATTGAAGTCTGTTATTGGTTATTGAGGAAGTTGCATATAGTCTAAGGAGATGCATGGTCACAACAGAATTTCAACAATTCTGAGATGAGTTCCTTGGAGGAGGGCGTGGATTAACTATTCACAGGCTCTTATCCTTCCCTTGACTTTGAGAGTTCCGATTCTTAGGAAGGTACCTCTTTCTCTGCTCCCTCAACTGGCTGTGTTTATTTTCCCAGAAAATTCTAATTTCCTTATAGTCCCTGAAGTACAGAAGCCACTCATCCTGAAGTATTTTTGAGAATATGGTACTGGCAAATGCTTTTTCAGAGCAAAGATGATACCTTCTCAAACAAAGTAATGGTGCTATCTACTGAGGTGCATGAAGGCCGAAAATGTGAGAAGGCCCAAAGACCTCCCTGCTAAAAAATATAGTGTATCATTATGTCCTGGTGTTAGCTAGCAAGTGTTAAAAAACAGAAGTCAGAAGCTACTCCCACTTTCTTCTTCTTCTTCTTTTTTTTTGCATTGGCATCTGTTGACCTATATTGTGCATTCTGTGTAAATTCCATATGCCAGAGAAATTCAAGAGTAAAAAGGTCATGCGAAGGTAGAGTGTGGGTTGGAGAGGACCCAGAATAAAGGATCCCAAATAAGAAGACAGTTTATCAAGATATAAGCAACGATTTCTGATTTTTTTCAACCAGACAGTAAATAAACCCAGAAGATGCTCTATCAGTCTTGGATCAATAAGGCATATTTTACAATAAGAAAAATAATACACTTCCCTTGTCTGGGTGCCTCTTGACTTCTTCTATCTTGGGGCTACCTGTGAGTTGGCAAAGCTTGCCAGTGGCTTACTGATGGACCCTTTAGAGCTTTGAGATCAAGAGCCAACCCTTAAGGAGTGCTACTTGTTAACCCAGTTAACAAATAAGATTGACATCCTTGTCCTAATGAGTGGCTGGTTTCCAGTCTGTTATTTCACACTTTGACACTAGATGTCAGAGAAAGACTTAGCCTTCTAATTTGTGGGTCTCACCCTGCTTCAGCAGAAAAAAAGACTGCCTTGTGAGAGAAATCAGGTATCGAAAATTGGCAGATTTCCCACTGTGAGCCACTGGGGACACCAGGGTTCTTATGCCAAAACATCACTACCCCACTCATGTCCTGTTAGATGTACTTTCTATGCTATTAAATCCCATGTACAGAATGGATTAGATCAAGGTCACTGCTTAGAAATAGATTTTTGGCGGGGTTGGGGAAACGACAACCACCAATTTAGTCTTCCAATTTTACAAAACATATTCAATTTTACTTGGAAATAAAAGAAATAAAAGATATAACATGGTCATGTTCTTATAATCCTTTTTATTAGTGAATTAGGAAATAGCCAAACCAATTAGAAATTGCATGAAAGTCTTATAAGATCATTTTAATATTCTGTGGTAGTTCCTTTCATTTTGTAAAAACGGCATTTTGTTTTAAATGATATTAAGTAAAAATGCGGTTTTATTAGAGTTATTATTTTAGTTATATTGCCAGATTCCCAAGGCTTTTAGCCCCTTAGCAGGCTTTCTGATGTCGTAAAAAAATAGCGTGCTTTCTCATTACTAGGGATGGCACATTCAAAAAATTTTTCTTTTCTCTGTTTTGTTTTGTTTTTGACCTGAAAGAAGGCAATGTGAACAAACTGGAATCAGGCAAGACAGTGGTTAAGGACAAAGCCAGAAAAGGATATGTGGTTTTCCTCATCATGCACATTTCCCCCCCAATTCCGAAGGGTCACGGCCATCATATTCTCAACCATCCTTTGGAAATAACTAGTCATCTACCCACCCAAGGTTAAAAAGAGCACTCTTACAGTGAAAGAGGGTTCACTCAGACATGGAGTAGCAGCCCTGCTGTGGAAGATATTCCAGGATTTCTCTTGGTGATTCTAGAAGCCATTATGTCATCATCAAAAATAGCATTATTAATATTGCATGGGTGTGCCCTTTATTTATTTGTGAGCTGGGTGCTGTGGAAGGCACAGGAACACAAAAAGGAAGAGACAGAACTTCTCTGAAGGCTCATGATGGAGACAGGAGAGAAAAATCATTCTAACACCCGTGACAATATTTACAATGATTGCTGGTTGTCATGGTCAGCAACCCTGACAGCCCCAGCCTCTTGGAACTTTCAGATAAAAGTTGATGTGGACAAATAATAGAAACAATTTCCCTGTGAAACTCAGATTAGAGGATTACTGAGATAGGATTAAAATATGGAGGGCTGTCAGTACCATTAATTATGGATTTATTGACTGATTTATTGATTTTTTTTTTTTAAATCACTCATATGGCACATACTATGAGCCAGGCATCATTCTAAAAATTTTGTGACTATCAATACATTTCATCCTTAAAATAACCCTGCTAAATAGGTACCAGTATTAGTCCCATGTTATAGATAAGAAAACTGAGGCACAAAGAGGTTAACTGGCTTGCCAAGTATTGACAGGTAGGGCCAGAATCCAACGGGGCCTGTCTCACCTTTTCTTCTACCCAACCTGAACTCCTACCTAATAACATGTGCTTTTTCTCTTCTGCCCAGAAAGAGCACTGTAGGGTTTAACAGATTATGATTTTGGAGTCAGTCAGATCTGTGTGTGACTCTTAGCTCTGCTACTTAATAAATGTAAGTTTGGGACAATTTTTAACCTCTTTGAGCCTAGCCTTTCTTATAGGGAATAATGATAACCATTTCCCACAGTTGTTGGGAGAATAAAAGGAAATATCATAGTAAGATTACATAGATTCGATAAATGCTCTTGCTTCCTATGGGAAAGCCAACTCCAATCACCCCCACTGATTCTGGCCTGATGATCATGCCCAGTGGATTTCTTCCCATTCTGCAGAGGGTTGACCTGTGTAACCAGTAGGATATTGCAGAAATGTCAGAGTGACTTCTGAAGCCAGGTCATAAAGGATATAGCAGCTTCTCCCTGGCTCCCTCCTTGATCAGCCAGTCTGGAGAGAGCCAGCTATCACATCCAAGGCCTCTCAGGCAGCCCCAGTGGAAAACTCCACACGGTGCCAGAAGCCTCCCGCCAATCGCCAGCATCAGCTTCCCAGTTGTGTGAGGGAGCCATCTTAGAAGCAGACTCTCAGCTCCAGTCGAGCCTTCAGGTGATAGCTGTCCTGGCCAAGATCTTGTTTAAAACCTCGAAGAGACCCTGAGCCAGAACCACCCAGCCGAGCCCCTTCCAGATTCCTGACCCACAGAAACTGTGTGAGATAGTGTTAGTTGCTATTCTAGGCCACTAGGTTTGGGATAGTTTCTTACACAGCCATAGGCAACTAATACACTTTCCCTCACCTATTCTTTCTCCAATATATCAAACTAGACTCTTTTCTTGTCTCCATTTCTCACAGAACATTCTGCTCCAGAAATAAATTCAGTGGATGGAGTTTGTCCTGAGAACCCACCTATAGTCCATTTCACCTTTTTTTTTTTTCTGTCAATGACCAACTTCCCCACCCTGCTGATAGCTGGAAGGTTCTTGGCATCCTCATGTGGTTGACCATTCTTCACTGGCATTCAGTTGCCCCCTAGGCATTTGTGCATGTGAGCTTTCCTGTGTCTCTTTGTGGGGATAGTAGGTTGTAATAGTGGATATAGATGATAAAAAGCCTTGACAGCATGGTGAGTATCTGTCTCAGGGTGAGGTCCTACAGGTAGAAGTGGTGGAGCTGATAGTTTGGGGGAAACCCCTACTAGGTAAGTTGCTTTTAGGAAGATGATTCCTGAAAGTATTAAGTCATATGGATGTCTATAGGTGCACAATGTGGCGTATAAAAGGGACTTGCCTGGAAGTTTGAAAAGCCTGTAAAACTGAAAGCTTTCAGCACTTTTGGGGTGTTCCTAATATAATTTTCTTTGGCCAGCTTTCAGTTTAAGCCTGGAGCTTATCATGACCTAGGTGCTGGCCCAGAATATCCAACCTACCACCATTCAACTCCCTGTGCTGATGGGATATCCAGACATGCTAGATTTGGTGAACCCAAGTCCGTGAGGAGATCCCACTAGTTGGAACAAAGGTGTTTACTGGAAAGAGGCAGGAATTTGAAATCAGACAGACCTGGACAGTACCCCTTTAGACCTGAACAACCGGGGTCTCTGTCCTGGGCCCTGAAACTCAAAAGGGTTCTGCTCTGGGGAGAGTCCAAGGGGCCAAGGGGACATTCTTGCCTGGATCCCAGACCCCTCCTAAACCACACTTTGGGTACTAGGGGCCTAGGATTTCCTGCCCAAAGATACAAAACATCCTTCTGAGTTTCTTCCCAAAGGTGGACCCCTTGGCTTCCTTGGCTTGAGGAATGAGCAAGGGATGGTTGTTTGGGGTAAGGGGGTGGGGCTGAGCTTGGACCTAAGGGCTAGGGTGTCCACACACATGAGTGTGAAGTTCTTTGTGGTGCAGGATGGAGCAGAGTGGGAAGAGAAATGTGGCTTGAGTCTTCCCTTTAAACTCTTGTCCTGGGCCCTGCAAATGTGAGGTATAGGTCTGGACCCAAGTTTGAGTAATTCCTTGTAAGTTAAAATAAAATACAAATTCCTGGTAGTAACCTTTGGGATCTGGCTCCACCTACCTCTCCAATTCATCTTTACCAATCCTTCCTTGCTCACAGCAACCAGCCCAGTCAGAACTTTCTATCCTGAGAGAATGTCAGGACTAGTCCCCTCTTGGGGTTCTTGCACCTGCTGTTCTCTCTGCCTGGAATCTTCTTTCCACAGGTCTTCACTTGATTGGTTCACTCTCATCATTCAGATTCCAACTCAATGGCAACTACTTGGAGAGGCTTTCATTTATCAACCAGTTTAAATGAAAGTCTTCCCACTGCACCTTCCCTGTTATACTTTATGATACCTGCATGCTCTCATCTTAATAGCATTTATCACTATCTGAATTGTCTCATTCATTTCTTTGTTCACTTGTTTTTTGGTCCCCCACCTATCTTGCATGTTACATATGTTTCATGAGAGCAGGATTGTCTTGCTCACTTGCTGTTCCCAACTGCTTTGAAGAGTACTTGGCATATAGTAGTTGCTCAAGAAATATCTCAGTGAATGAATTTCTCAGACTTTGTTTTGTTGGCTATAAATGAGACTATGCATAATCATCGTGTACAAATCATGTACAGATCTGAAACAATAGACAAGGACCCAGCCCACATTCCTGGTATGTATTAGGAATCCAAAAATTTTATTTTCCATTCTCTCTTGCCCATATGGCAAATTTATCTCAAGTTTACTAGAACGATAAGAATTCTATGACTCTACCCTGGTTGCCGCTCTGGACTACTCTACTATCCTCCACCTCTTCCCTTTCTTGTTCTGCTTTAATTTCCCTTGTCTACCCCCCTACCCCGCCTGCTTCTTTCCTGGTCTCAACAGTTGTTAGTGTAAGTGTGTCCCCTGGTGGCCACATCAGATATAGCACATTGTGGAGATTGGGAGGATGCTCGTGAAGGAGAGACCTATATATGAGTCGTTCTCAAGCAGTTTCAAGAACCCCTCATTCAGATGAAAGTCAGGCACAGAAACTATGGTCTCCATATATATTCATTGTAAAAGCCACATCCACCTCTCTGATCTCACTGCCTGCCTCAGTTCAAGATCTAGAATCTCATCGGGATCGTTACCTTCTTTCATCTGAGAGACCAGCCTCTAATTGACTCCCCTTCTACATATTCTCCTTTTTCAAGTAGACCATCATTTTCCTAAAGCTCAGATTTTCTCAGACCATTTTTCTCTGCTCATAAACATTCAATGGCTCTCTATTATTTGAAGAATAAAGTCCCATCTCCTCAGCCTGGCATCCTAGACACTTCAAAGTCTGCGTTCAACCCGACTTTGAAGTTTCCATCTCTCTACTCTTTCCCCTGCCTCCTTCACCTTCACCTGCTTTTGTTTATGCATCTTGACTACTTCTCAGAAATATGCATCCACTTCACCCATGCCATGTCGGCCTTCATGCTGTTATCCCTGTCTGAAATGCTGTCCCCTCACTTTTCCCTGCCCGTTTAATCCCATGTTTCTCAAAGCCAGCTCAAGGATCTGACTTCCGTGAACTGCCTCCTGCTCTCATACCCCTCTTGAGATCCACCGTTCCCACAAACCATTGTTCATGTTTCCTCCATGACAATTATGCAGGTCTTATCATTGGTTTGATTTTTACAGGCTTGCCTTTACCAGGTTTGTAAGTTTCTTTAGGGCAGGGGTGGTGTTTCATCTGCTTTAACAGTGCCATGTACATGGTAGGTCAATAATAGTTGCTGAATGGGCAAATGAATATCAAGGCTCAGGCTGTAGTCTATGTTTTCTGGAGCCCAGTCAGACTGGTCTGAGAAGTAAAAGACCACATATGGTGATGTTGGGACAGAATCTTTGAAATTGGGACTGCCTTGGGAAATCTCGGATGCATAGTTACTCTGAACTGGAAGTAGGGTCTCCACTGCTGTTCTGTGAGTGGAGCTTCCTTAGGTGAAAGATGCACACAATCATTCCTGAATCTCTTTATATTGCGAAGATGAGGGTGAGGATCTTGGGATAATGTCTCCTTTACTCTGATATGTCAACATAAAAGGCAAAATATAAAAGTTGATATTGTTAGAATATTAATCACATGTATATGGGAAATTGTATTCCTGCAACACTCTATCTTTCCCAAAATTTAACTGAGTTTTGTATTTCTTTAGTTTGTATCCCAAGGTAACTATATGCTGTAAATAGTTGAGATGAGCAAGACTGATGCTATGATATAATTCCTTAACTGATTTTGAGACAAAGGACTTAGTCATATCTAATGGACACAACACAGTTCTAGAGATTCAGTAACTAGATACTAAATTTATCTTTTTTCTGAGTCACTTTGTTGTGTCTGTTAATGACCTTTTGTCTCAGTTTTCTCATCTGAAATTTGGAAATATCTGATTTCTAATATTACCAACAAGTTAGGTGTCTAATAAACACTGATTGAGTCACACCCATGACATTGAACATTTTGCAGAAAAATGCCAATTGTCTTAGAAAAAGTTAAATTTGAAGTTACATACTTGGGACCTGTCTTTCTGCCCAAAGACCTTTATACCCTGAGGCCAGTGTTCTAGAGTGCACTGTCTTTTGCTGTTCTTCTTGGTTGCTGGGGAGGATGTGTGCCTAGTTCAGAGAATGACCTTCCTACATTCTTTGATTGATTAGATACATAGTTTTTACACACTAGATCCCCTTCTTGTTCAGAAGAGAGCAGCAGGTAGTTAAATTTGGAATATCTACTGTCAAGCTCTATACAGGGGGCTAAGTCAGGCCAAGTCCCAACAACCCAACCTTAATAGGAGAGCCAAACCAGCTAAAGAGACTTGTGGGAGCCACTGGGCCAGTCTCTGGGTTTCTGTCTCTATTTCTGGATGGAAGAATATACTTTTTTTAAAAAGGCACCAACTATACTACATATAACCACTTGCATTATGTGGTTTAATAAATAAGACATGCTATAAATATTTAGCTCTATGGCTTATAGTAATGTAAACTAAATGCTTGAGTATGATTTTTAGAGTAATTGGAGTCTGGTGGGTCTGGAGCAGGTTTCCATATTCCCCAGGGCTTTTTGAATAATCCTAGGCCAATCTTGGATCTTAAGTACTCTAAAGACCAATTAAATGGGGCTTGTCCTTGACTGTCCAGAACAACCTTTCATTTGGCACTGATTTGTCAAAGACCTTCAAAGTCATCTTGGGGCCAAGGTTCAGAGATTTCTTAAGGACACTAGCTAGAACTTCGCATTCTTAGGCCCACCATGAGAAGAAAGTGCTCCTGAAGGCCCACCATGGGTCAAATCTTTCATGCCTATGTCAACTTGTAGAATTAACCCAACCATCCCAGCCACTACTCAGAAGACAGTGTATAATAAATATCATGTTCTTGCAAACATATACCCCTCTGTATGGCTCTGCAGTTTAGACTACCACCCATAAGAATAAAGCCAAAGTCTGCATCAAGAGCATTGTGTATGTTCTCTGGAAAATAGTTCATATCTCACTACAGTCTTCTCACAACCAGATCAAGTCTGAGATAAACAGCCAGTTGTATGATGTATGGTTCTTTGTTTTATTTGAAGGTGTTTTTCAAGCACACTATCCATCAATACTACTACAGGTCCTGGAGTAACTGGGAAGTACCCACACTTAAGCTATATATGCTTTCATGACTCTCCCCAAGTTCAGGGGAGAGGTTGCTCACCAGGGTACTTGCTGCCATGAAGTAAGCAACTGCAGAGCCATGCAAACAAATTTACAGAGGAGGCTGGGAGCGTGGACACTAGTGTCCTCTGTCCTGAAAGCGAACAATGTCTTCCATAATATAGATGCAGTCTTGGCCAAATGTATATTCAGCAGTATGTTCCTCTCAACCGTGTTTGAAGGAGATAACGGATAATGCTATTCCACCAGTTGTGTGAAGTGGGAGAGGGTCAAGAAAGCATTTGCAGCTTAGAGCACAGGCTGTAAGATGCATCCAATCTTAATGCAATCCTAAGTCCCTGGGCGAGAGCCACATGAACAGAATTTGTAACCAGCAAATAAATTTTTTATTGTAAGTTAATTTCTGTATGAGATGGAGCTTGTGTGAATGAATTATAGAGAGGTAGAGAGGAAAAGAGGGGGGCAGGAGAGAGAGGAAGGTGGGAAAGACGAAGAGAAAGATGAACGAGAACCAGTAATGGTAGGGAGAGAAAAAAAGAAAAGCAATATAAAACAAAGAGGGGGTATAAACGAAGTAATAACTTCTGGTGATTTCAGAGGTACATCACACATAGAACTGGGGGAAAGAAGGGGTTAGGACAGTTCAGGGGGAGTTGAGAGTGGTTGTGGACAGAAGAATGAGAGATGAAATGAATAACAGGAAAACAAATGGAAAAGGCAAAGGTAAACCACTTCAAGAAATAGGTAGGAAACAAGATGTGCATTTGGAATTTAAACGAATTTTTGTGTCTCCCCAGTTTTTCACTTACAATGTGTTCTGCTGATGACAGTCTAATTCCCAATTAAGATATGCTAATAAGGCTGACCACATACCATAGACTCGCCATGCCTGATAAGCAGCTTATTTTCTTTTTGGGTTGGGGGGAAGGCAGTTATCTTGTCTTTCCACATCTAAGTTTCTCATTGGCATTCCTCCTCCAAAGACACAAAAATCACCCCATATTGTTCTAACAAATATTTATTTTAGTCTAATACACTTTCATCCCTGGTGAATTGACTACTAACTGCTCATAGAAACTTCGTATTCCTCCATCGGCTTTCAGTTACTTTGATCAAGAATAATATTCACATAAATCTCTTTTATTAATGGGGAAAATTGATTTCATTCTGGTCTATTTATCTGTGGATAAGTATAATTGTTTTTCAGTATAGAAAGCATCTCAGGAGGCTGCAAATATGCCTTAGAAGTAACATGGAGAGAAAAGGGGGAAGTCGTGCCACAGAGTCAGCTTGCTGACCTGCAAATAACAGACAATGAGTATGAACCGAATCGTGGTAATGGAATGAAAATCTGGATTGTCTTTCAAGGGATGCCAGCAAGAGCTTTAGAAACTGACAGCAAGACTTAACATATGTAGCAACCGGTTGCTGAGCGTCCAAGCATTATGAAAGGCGTTGTCCACACATCATCCCATTTCCCAGAGGTGGAACTCACCCTTTCCATGTGCATATTTCTCTAGTGACAGTCCCTGCCCCACGGTTCTGCAGGAACCCGAGGGCCCTTCCTGAGGGCTGCTGGCATTCCCAGGAATTGCTTATATTCTCCAAATGTTACTGCCAAGCTCTTGCTGCAGGATTATCCCAGATTTCCTCTGCTGGGCTCACTCTCACCTCTGTGGTGCACCAACATCTCTGGTCCGGCCAAACTGTCATCACAGAGAGCCTTCCTTTATTTCCCAAGCTGACACCAACATACATAAAGATATACAGACTAGTGGTGAAGATTATGAGCTTTGTGGTCGGACTTCATAAGCCCAGATTCAGGCTCTGACCGTTATGAGTTGCTTGGCCTTAAACAAGTTACATAACCTGTCTGTAGCTCAGTTTCTTCATCTGTGAAGTGGGGGTGATAAGAGTAATTCCTTCCAGGAGTAGCTCTGGGAATCAATGAGTTAATGATAGGTGGGGCTTCCAGAAATGGACCAGGCACATGGTAAGCCCTCAATGTTATTTATGACTAGTGAGAGGTTGTAACCGTGTAGAAACTTTACCAAAGACTTTAGGTTATAAGAAAATTACAACCCGGGGAAGAACAGTGTGAAACTGGCTATGAGATATTTTTGCAACTATAGAAGCTGTCGCAGAGCCTCTGATGGGGTATTTCCCTCTCTATCCTCAGCCTGCGCTGCTCTCCTGCTGGAGTCGCGCTCTTCCAGCTCACATTCCTCCCTCCTCTCCCAGGTACTCCCCACCCCCCATCCTGGACCACAGTCCCTAATCTCTGAGTCCCGAGGAAGCCCCCAATCAGTAAACAGCACAACAGTCTCTACACTCCTGCTGGACAACACTTTCACTTAACACTATTTATAAGCCTTAGGTCTTCAAAGGCTTAATCCCTTCTCTGGGATTGGACACTGGGCCTCGGATTTGCATAACCACAAATCCCATTCAAGAAATCACGCCCCCGCCCCCACCGAGCCCCGTCTCAACAAAACAACAGTCTCTTCCAAAAGATGAATTCTGGCATTGCCGGGATGGAGACAGGCCTGGGGGAAGTGGGAGCCTATCCCGAGGCTCAGGATTTATCCATCGGCATTGAAAATATTAAATATGTATCCTTTGACTAAGACAAGGTTGTTTGGAGCCCGTGAAGCATGTTTGGTGTTGCTGATGATCATCACCTGGAGGAAAAAAATCTGAGATGTTTCAAGAAATGGGATGGGTAAAGAGATGCATTTGACAGCAATGACTCTGAGAACTGCCCCTTGGAAATCACGTAATGAAGCTGGAGATGGAAAGCAAAGATCACATATTCCTTCCCTCCACTTCTCCTCACTGCAAAACACACCAGGTTTATGCTCTAATCACCCTGGCCTGCATTTCCATCCCTCTGCAGAATAGTTTTCTTGAAAACCATTACATGCTCCATGTTGCTGCATCCAATGGCTTTTCTTAATCTAGGTCTTCCTCCTCAACTCTTTAGAACATTGGACATGATTGAAATTCTGTTCTCTATTGGACCTCCTGGTCCTTCATCTCCTGATTTGCCCTGAGCCTCTGATTCTTTCTCTCACATTTTTGTGGTCTTTTCTTCCCACCCCTTCCCCCAAAGGTTAGAACCTAAGGCTTTCTCCTTGACATTTTCCCCCCGTTTCTTACACTTTCTCCTCTAGTAACCTTATTCATTGCTGTAGTTTCAAGTGTAATTTCTCTGCAGATGAATCCCAAATTTCTGTCTTTAGCGTTGACATTTCCTTGTCTGCACTTACTTTTTAAACTGCCTTCATGTTAGATATTCAGCTGAAGCCTTAAACTCAAACTCAAAATCTTTGTGGTCAAAACTATTGGCATTTGTTAATCTCTCTTTTTTTTTAAACTAATGATTCCATAGTCTTATATTGATGTAGATTTAAAACCTCCGAGTCAATGTTTTCAATTTTTGTTTTTTTACCATGATCCACTGTAAGAGCTACATTTTACATCTCGACTGCTAAATATACAAATGCAGACACACACATACACACGTAACTGTAAGTTTCACAAAATGGTACTTACCTCACCACGTGTGAGGCACTCTGTTTTATTCTGATCTATTCCATTCCATTAAAAAAAACCGATTGGGACCATTAAATTGGTTTCATGACTCACTAAGGAGATATAAATTGCAGTTTTAAAAATACTGCTTTTAGGGTCACCTGGGTGGCTCAGTCAGTTAAACATCTGACTCTTGGCCTCAGCTCAGGTCTTGATCTCAGGGTGGTGAGATCAAACCCCCGCATTGGGCTCCACACTGGGCATGGAGCCTACTTAAAAAAAAATACTTTTAAAGAGTTTTTGATTTCTCTTTTAACTCTCAAACCCAATCAGTCATTTAGAAATGACCTTATTTTGGGGCGCCTGGGTGGCTCAGTCAGTTAAGAGTCTGCCTTCCACTCAGGTCATAATCCCAGGGTCCTGGGGTCCAGCCCCTGCTCAGTGGGGAGCCTGCTTCTCCCTCCGCCTCTGCCCCTCCCCTAGCTCATGCTCTCTGTCTCTCTTTCTCTCAGATAAATAAATAAAATCTTAAAAAAAGAGAGAGAGAGAAAGATATGGGCTTGGTTTCAAAGTGACTTGCATATTCAATCTCGTTTTTCTATTTGCTCTCTAACTTTTCCAAATGTCACCTCCATTGGGAAGCCTTCCCAGGTTTCCTTACCTGGGGCCAATCTCACCCTCCACTAAGCAACTCTATTTCTTTGGTTACATCTCCCTTAAGTTACTTCACCATCTAAAGTATCACACCCATAACTTTCTGTTTTCTTACTTTGCTTTATGTTTTTCTTAGACCTTGTCGCTTGACAATATACAATGTATTTCTATGCTTTTTTATTTTCTGTCTCTTTCACTAAATTGTGAGATTGAAGACTTGGTATCCTTGGCACTTAGAACTGAACTATGCTTACAGCATAGACACGAGTAAAACCAGGCTGGAGGGAAGAATGAATAAAGGCATGACTCCCAGCAGCAGTAGGGACTAATGCCTTCTCCAGGGCTAAAGAGAAGGAGGCACCCACAAACGCTTTTTGTTTTAATTTTTTTTAAAGATTTTATTTATTTATTTGACAGAGAGAGACACAGCGAGAGAGGGAACACAAGCAGGGGGAGTGGGAGAGGGAGAAGCAGGCTTCCCGTGGAGCAGGGAGCCCGATGCGGGGCTCGATCCCAGGACCCTGGGATCATGACCTGAGCCG
Source organism: Neomonachus schauinslandi (assembly GCF_002201575.2). NCBI lineage: Eukaryota > Metazoa > Chordata > Mammalia > Carnivora > Phocidae > Neomonachus > Neomonachus schauinslandi. The sequence continues at coordinate 91,395,493 of NC_058407.1, read as the reverse complement.
AAGGCAGACGCTTAACGACTGAGCCACCCAGGCGCCCTGTTTTAATTTTTTAATTAATTTTTTTTAATCCGCTTTGGATCCTGTGCCCACCCTCATGGCCAAGGGAATGACAGGTGCTCATTGACTTCATGCCTCAATTTGCTGCTCAGTACTGAATCATTCCCTGTGAATGGTTCCAATCAAGCAAGGCCTACCCCAACAGCCAGGAGAGGGGTCTATTTAACCCCAAAGCCTGGGGTGTTGCAGAGTAGGAGTGGGGGAGGGATTGGCATGGATGTTGAGAGATAACCAGAGATGAAGTAAGATAAAGCCTCTGACCCAGAGGAATTCCCAGTTAAGTAGGACAGAAAGCTAATGATATCATACTGATAATTATACCTGGAGTTACATATGTAGCGAGTTAATGGATGAACTGGGATCGTGACTCAGGTCTTAGAAGTCCCAATCTAATATTTTTTTCATTACATCAAACTGTCTCTTTCACTGTAAGAACTGATTTCCTGATGTGTGAAATATAGCTAGTGTATGAGATGCGGCACAGCTAATAAAAATGATTACAGTGCACCTCTTGTGGAAGACTATTTTGAACAGCCTTAATGAATCATATGAGATGAAAATAATAATCAGAACATTTTTCAAACTATCCTGCAAAATCGCCACTGGTCTTTCTCTACTCCTAATCACTCAGTGATGCCTCCTCCAATAGCAGTGGGTACTCACAGCCTGAAGAGTCATGGTGTAAGTTCTGCCGTCCGTAATTTTAAATTATATTAGAATTCTTCCTTTGGCAGAGTCGCATTTCTTTCCCAGGCAAACTAATTTGCATGGCCTTTGTTAATCTGAATGGCTGTTTAGCTCCATTAGAGGGGCAGGTAGAAGGAAGGCCTAAGGCGATGTCACCTGTCCAGAGCATTGAAGAGCAGCCTGAAACAATGTCACCAACGGGCAGATGACAGTAATTCAGAGTCACTGATGACAATACCATGAGGGTCAGACAGGACCTTAGAGATCATCCAACCCAACCCTTGAGATATAATGAGGCTCAGGGCAGTGGAATGAGTCATCAAAGTCACACAACAGGTGAGCATCAGAGCCAAGACCAAGTTGAGGCCAAGTCTCCTAATGCCCGGTCTTTGATCTTGATGCAGCCTTAGCAGGGAGGAAGAAACTATGTTCATTTGGCCAGATATATTGAGAAGAGACACAATCTACCAAAGATGAAGGAAGCCAAGGAATGTAGGCATCCATTTTCATAGTTCCTATTTCTGGAAGGTCATTGAATCATGTATATCAAGTTACCTGGGTCACAGAGTTGTAGGCCTGGGCTGTCCTTTTATATTCAAATGATCTCTTACCCCTTACAGCACATAGTCTTAATTTTTTTTTTTCTTTTTGGATGGGGTAAGTTGTGGTCTTAAAGAAGTCATGAAAGCTGTAGACCTTTCCCCCAGATATTTGTACGTGCATTCACGATTTTACAGAAGTTTTCAAGGGTTTCATGAAATTCTTGAATCTCATTCATGGTGCAAGTACAGCATTCTGATAGCTTTAAAGAGACAATATGGCTCAGGGAAGTTGACAAGATAAGATCAGGACTCATCTCAGCTGTCTCTAGGTGTCTCTTGATGGTGGGCAAGAAGGAATTCTACAGCAGACTGCCTTCGGACTTAAACTGCACACATCCTGTTGGTTTTATTTTCTGGAAAATCTTCACTGATGGGGATCTTCCCCAAGGGTACTGATGTTAAAATTGTGGCAAAAAAGAAGAGGATGTCCCGAGCACACCTGGTTTCCTGACAGTAATAGTCGTCCGTGCTTCTGTCAAGGTGGCAGATAAAACACGCACTTGTTCCAACTGATAAATGCTACAATTGATCCTTGGGACTCATTATTTTAGGGAAATGTAAGCAACGTATACACTTTCAGAAGCGCCGGGGTGGTCAAACAGACTAAAAAGAACAGATTCCAGGAATTTGGTTTATGGGAGCAAAGCATAAGGTGATCAGGCCAGTCAATAAGACTGCTCCCGAACAGGATTGAATAAAGCGACTGAACTACTTGTAGTTTCCCAGGTTGCCGTGCATCTTCATGCCTCTGTGGCTTTGCAAATGCTCCCTCCACCTGGATTATCCTCACTCATAGTGAGCATCAGTCAGGTTCTCCAGAGAAACAGAACCAACACAAACAAACACATATACAGAGCTATAAATATAAACATGTACTTAAATAGAAATATATATAAATATATATTGTTTATATATATATATTTTATATAAATATATATAAATGTATATATATATATAGAGAGAGAGAGAGAGAGAGAACAATTTATGTTAAGAAATTGGCTCATGCGGTGGCGGGAAGAGGTGGGCAAGTCCAAGTCCAAATGTTCAGGGTAAAGAGCGACTGCTGCAGTTCAAGTCTGAAGGCTGTCAGCTGGCAGAATCCTCTCTTGCTTGGGGGAAGGTCAATCTTTTGTTCTACTCAGGCCTTCACTTCACTGGATGAGGCCCACCTGCATTATGGAGGGCAATCTGCTTTACTCAGAGTCCACTGATTTAAATGTTCATCTCATTTAATATATCCTCACAGAAACATCTAGAATAATGTTTGACCCCATAGCTGGGCACCAAGGCCCAGACAATTGACACATAATATTAATCATCACACATCGTTTGCCTGGGAACTTCTCCTAATTTTTTAAGTTTCAGCCTAAATATCTTGCTCCTTCTCTGTTCTGCCACCAGACTCAGCACATTCTTATATTCTAAACCATAGTCCACAGTATTATAATGATTTGGTCACATGCCTGTGGTCTCTGATAGACACTGAGCTTTCTGAGGGCAGGGACTGTGGGGTCTATTAGAGATAATATTACCAGATGATATGCTAGGCCCTACCCAATGTGCAGCATAGAGTTGCTCGCTGTAATCTGTGGAATAAGGTGATGCATTAATGGAAGGATTCAGAAGCTAGAAATAATAGCAGCATTAAGTTCTTTAGTCTCCAAATAATGGGCTTATTTTCTCAATATTTGTTGCCTCAGGGATGCAATACGGCTTGGCCACCTTGTCCCAAGAACACATGTACACACATACCTGTATTCATTTTGACAGACCCTGGGAAGATTTGCCAAGGTCATTAGCAATGCATACAATGATTAGCCCTTCCTGCTTTTCTCAGGGCAGGATGAAACAGAGCGAAGAACCAGGTTTATAGCTTCAGATAAATTTGCCTTTAACGCATGTGGAGAACCCTTTGCTAATTGTCTGAACTTGGGCATGATTTGTATAGTCTCAAAAACTTGTACTTTAAAAAAAAATCAATCATCTGAGAACAACAATAATAACGTCTACAATACAGTGTTAGAAAAATTAAGTGCCTAGTGTATAGTAGGTACTTAGTAAAAATTGATTCTCCTTCTCTCTTCCTTATTTAGGTTTGATGTAATATCTAGTACACAGTGCACTCTTGAAAGTAATTAAGAACATGTTAATGAGTTCTAAAGATAGTCTTGATGTCTCTTGATGTTCTAGGCTTCCTTTCTGTCTTCTTTCACTTTTTGACCAAAAAGGAGAATGTTAATTGTGTAAAAGATGGTCCCATATGAAAAAAAAAAACAGAGATGGTTGGTGTGTGTACCATTTTGTTCCTTATTGCTATTGTTAATTCCTAATCTTTCTGGGGACACAGGCACTTTTGAGGATCAGAAAGCTAAGGACTCTTTCCCCAGAAAAATGCACATACACAGGACACTTTGCATATAATCTCAGGGAGCTCATGGATCTCATAGACTACAGGTTAAGAACCCTGGGTCAGGGGCGCCTGGGTGGTTCACTCAGTTAAGCATCTGACTCTTGATTTTGGCTCAGGTTGTGGTCTCAGGGTTGTGGGATGGAGCCCTGCTTTGAGATCTGTGTTTAGCTTGAGATTCCCTCTCTCCCTCTCCCTCTGCCCCCCGCCCTCTAAAATAAATAAATCTTTAAAAAAAGAAACTTGGGTCAAAATCTCATCTGCTGTCTTCTGTTCCTTGCCTCACATTCCTTCTCTCTCCGTCTCTCTCTCTCATCTCTACCTCTATGTCTCTGTTTCTCTTTTTATCTGTATTTTTATCTACTTAACTAATTTATTTAGGCTAATAGGATAAGGATTGTGGATGGATAAATGGATGCATGAATAAAAAAGTAGAGGGTAAGAAAGAGCTATGGAGTTAGAATGACTGCTTCCCCCACCTCCTCCCCGGAAAGTTCCCTGGTGGTCACCTTGGAGCTGCTGATCTACTATAAGGCAGTGTGTAGTAATGGTTAAACTCATAGCCTCTGGAGCTAAACTGTTGGGGCGGTGTGTGACTTTGGGCAATTAGTTCTGTCTGTCTCCCAGTTTCTAAAATGGGGCGAATTATAGTACTACCATGTTGAATTGTTGTAAGAATTAAATAAGCTAAGATATACATGGATTTTAGAATAATATGTTTTAGTAAGTGCTCAGTAAACTGTTAGTTACTATTATTTATTTTGATGATTTAAAACACCAATAATATAATTACTTATATACAGAGCATGACTTACTACAAATAATAAATTCAACATCACGAAGAGGAAAACTGCAATTAGAAATCCCCCCTTCTTTTTTTTTTTTTTTTGTTTTAATTTTTTTTTATTCTTATGTTAATCCCCATACATTACATCATTAGTTTTAGATGAAGTGTTCCATGATTCATTGTTTGTGCATAACACCCAGTGCTCCATGCAGAATGTGCCCTCCTCAATACCCACCACCAGGCTAACCCATCCTCCCACCCCCCTCCCCTCTAGAACCCTGTTTGTTTTTCAGAGTCCATCGTCTCTCATGGTTCGTCTACCCCTCCGATTTCCCCCGCTTCATTCTTCCCCTCCTGCTACCTTCTTCTTCTTCTTTTTTTTTTTCCTTAACATATACTGCATTATTTGTTTCAGAGGTACAGATCTGAGATTCAACAGTCTTGCACAATTCACAGCGCTTACCAGAGCACATACCCTCCCCAGTGTCTATCACCCAGTCACCCGATCCCTCCCACCCCACCCCCCACTCCAGCAACCCTCAGTTTGTTTCCTGCAATTAAGAATTCCTCATATCAGTGAGATCATATGATACATGTCTTTCTCTGTTTGACTTATTTCACTCAACATAATACCCTCCAGTTCCATCCACGTCGTTGCAAATGGCAAGATCTCATTCCTTTTGATGGCTGCATAATATTCCATTGTATATATATACCACATCTTCTTTATCCATTCATCTGTTGATGGACATCTTGGCTCTTTCCACAGTTTGGCTATTGTGGACATTGCTGCTATAAACATCGGGGTGCACGTACCCCTTCGGATCCCTACTTTTGTATCTTTGGGGTAAATACCCAGTAGTGCAATTGCTGGATCATATGGTAGTTCTATTTTCAACTTTTTGAGGAACCTCCATACTGTTTTCCAGAGTGGCTGCACCAGCTTGCATTCCCACCAACAGTGTAGGAGGGTTCCCCTTTCTCCGCATCCCCGCCAACATCTGTCGTTTCCTGACTTGTTAATTTTAGCCATTCTGACTGGTGTGAGGTGGTATCTCATTGAGGTTTTGATTTGGATTTCCCTGATGCCGAGCGATATTGAGCACTTTTTCATGTGTCTGTTGGCCATTTGGATGTCTTCTTTGGAAAAATGTCTGTTCATGTCTTCTGCCCATTTCTTGATTGGATTCTTTGTTCTTTGGGTGTTGAGTTTGATGAGTTCTTTATAGATTTTGGATACTAGCCCTTTATCTGATATGTCATTTGCAAATATCTTCTCCCATTCTGTTGGTTGTCTTTTGGTTTTGTTGACTGTTTCCTTTGCTTTGCAAAAGCTTTTTATCTTGATGAAGTCCCAATAGTTCATTTTTGCCCTTGCTTCCCTTGCCTTTGGCGATGTTTCTAGGAAGAAGTTGCTTCGGCTGAGGTCAAAGAGGTTGCTGCCCGTGTTCTCCTTTAGGATTTTGATGGACTCCTGTCTCACATTGAGGTCTTTCAACCATTTGGAGTCTATTTTTGTGTGTGGTGTAAGGAAATGGTCCAGTTTCATTCTTCTGCATGTGGCTATCCAATTTTCCCAACACCATTTGTTGAAGAGACTGTCTTTATTCCATTGGACATTCTTTCCTGCTTTGTCAAAGATGAGTTGACCATAGAGTTGAGGGTCCATTTCTGGGCTCTCTATTCTGTTCCATTGATCTATGTGTCTGTTTTTGTGCCAGTACCATGCTGTCTTGATGATGACAGCTTTGTAATAGAGCTGGAAGTCCGGAATTGTGATGCCGCCGGCTTTGCTTTTCTTTTTCAACATTCCTCTGGCTATGCGGGGTCTTTTCTGGTTCCATACAAATTTTAGGATTATTTGTTCCATTTCTTTGAAAAAAGTGGATGGTATTTTGATGGGGATTGCATTGAATGTGTAGATTGCTCTAGGTAGCATTGACATCTTCACAATATTTGTTCTTCCAATCCATGAGCATGGAACGTTTTTCCATTTCTTTGTGTCTTCCTCAATTTCTTTCATGAGTATTTTATAGTTTTCCGAGTACAGATTCTTTGCCTCTTTGGTTAGATTTATTCCTAGGTATCTTATGGTTTAGGGTGCAATTGTAAATGGGATCGACTCCTTAATTGCTCTTTCTTTTGTCTTGTTGTTGGTGTATAGGAATGCCACTGACTTCTGTGCATTGATTTTATATCCTGCCACTTTACTGAATTCCTGTATGAGTTCTAGCAGTTTTGGGGTGGAGTCTTTTGGGTTTTCCACATAAAGTATCATATCATCTGCAAAGAGTGAGAGTTTGACTTCTTCTTTGCCAATTTGGATGCCTTTGATTTCTTTTTGTTGTCTGATTGCTGTGGCTAGGACTTCCAATACTATGTTGAATAGCAGTGGTGATAGTGGACATCCCTGCCGCGTTCCTGACCTTAGGGGGAAAGCTCTCAGTTTTTCCCCATTGAGAATGATATTCGCTGTAGGTTTTTCATAGATGGCTTTTATGATATTGAGGTATGTACCCTCTATCCCTATACTCTGAAGAGTTTTGATCAAGAAAGGATGCTGTACTTTGTCAAATGCTTTTTCTGCATCTATTGAGAGAATCATATGATTCTTGTTCTTTCTTTTGTTAATGTATTGTATCACATTGATTGATTTGCGGATGTTGAACCAACCTTGCAGCCCTGGGATAAATCCCACTTGGTCATGGTGAATAATCCTTTTAATGTACTGTTGGATCCTATTGGCTAGTATTTTTGTGAGAATTTTTGCATCCATGTTCATCAAAGATATTGGTCTGTAATTCTCCTTTTTGATGGGGTCTTTGTCTGGTTTTGGGATCAAGGTAATGCTGGCCTCATAAAATGAGTTTGGAAGTTTTCCTTCCATTTCTATTTTTTGGAACAGTTTCAGAAGAATAGGTATTAATTCTTCTTTAAATGTTTGGTAGAATTCCCCTGGGAAGCCATCTGGCCCTGGGCTTTTGTTTTTTGGGAGATTTTTGATGACTGCTTCAATTTCCTTAGTGGTTATAGGTCTGTTCAGGTTTTCTATTTCATCCTGGTTCAGTTTTGGTAGTTGATACATCTCTAGGAATGCATCCATTTCTTCCAGGTTATCTAATTTGCTGGAATAGAGTTGCTCATAATATGTTCTTATAATTGTTTGTATTTCTTTGGTGTTGGTTGTGATCTCTCCTCTTTCATTCATGATTTTGTTGATTTGGGTCATTTCTCTTCTCTTTTTGATAAGTCTGGCCAGGGGTTTATCAATCTTGTTAATTCTTTCAAAGAACCAGCTCCTAGTTTCGTTGATCTGTTCTACTGTTCTTTTAGTTTCTATTTCATTGATTTCTGCTCTGATCTTTATTATTTCTCTTCTCCTGCTGGGTTTAGGCTTTATTTGCTGTTCTTTCTCCAGCTCCTTTAGGTGTAGGGTTAGGTTGTGTACTTGAGACCTTTCTTGCTTCTTGAGAAAGGCTTGTATTGCTATATACTTTCCTCTTAGGACTGCCTTTGCTGCATCCCAAAGATTTTGAATAGTTGTGTTTTCATTTTCATTGGTTTCCATGTATTTTTTGAATTCTTCTTTAATTTCCTGGTTGACCCATTCATTCTTCAGTAGGATGCTCTTTAGCCTCCATGTATTTGAGTTCTTTCTGACTTTTGTCTTGTGATTGAGTTCTAGTTTCAAAGCATTGTGGTCTGAAAATAGGCAGGGAATGATTCCAATCTTTTGGTACCGGTTGAGACCTGATTTATGACCTAGGATGTGATCTATTCTGGAGAATGTTCCATGGGCACTAGAGAAGAATGTGTATTCCGTTGCTTTGGGGTGGAATGTTCTGAATATGTCTGTAAAGTCCATTTGGTCCAGTGTGTCATTTAAAGTCTTTATTTCCTTGTTGATCTTTTGCTTAGACGATCTGTCCATTTCAGTGAGGGGGGTGTTAAAGTCCCCCACTATTATTGTATTGTTGTCAATGTGTTTCTTTGCTTTTGTTATTAATTGGCTTATATAATTGGCTGCTCCCATGTTAGGGGCATAGATATTTACAATTGTTAGATCTTCTTGTTGGATAGA